>NW_026539214.1:0-151314 GCF_027791375.1 Indicator indicator
GAAATCCCCAACGTCAGGGAGGGGGGGGGGGGGGGAGAAAGGCGAACCTGGTAAAAAAAGATAGGTGAAATATGAAAAAGGGGGGGGGGGGGGGGGGGGGGGGGGGGGGGGGGGGTGGGAAAAAATCGGGGAGAACAAGAAATCAAATAAGGATGGAAAAAGGGGGGGGGGGGGGGAAAGGGAAGGAAGGAATGAGCCAGAAGAAGCTAAAAAAAAATGAAAAGAACGGAGAAAACAGAAAAAAAAAGAAATAAGAGGGGATGGGAGGAGGAGGGAGAATAAAGGGGGGGAAACAAAAATAGAGGAAAGGGAGAGAGAAAGTAAGAAAGTGCGGGGGACGGAAAAAAAGAGAGGAGAAACAGGGGGAGGAATGAAGACAACAGGAAACAAAAAGCGGGGGAAGCAAAGAAAAAGAGAAGAAAAACAGGGGGGGGAGATCAGTAAAATTAAAGGAAGAAGTACGATTTGACAAAGAATAACATGAAGAAAAAGGGAAATAGGGCAAATCAAACAGTGGCGGAAAAAGACGGGGGGAAAAAGCCCAAAAATACCAAATATGAAAAAGGAAAAGGGGGGGGGGGTTAAGAAGAGGGGAGAGAAGAGGGGACAAAGTTGGGGCGGGGGTGTGAAGAGACAAGACATGGACCATGCCCGGATCAAACCACCCCAACACCAACTTCAAACAACCACCACATTGCAGAACCCCACACCAACCAAAACCAAAACCCCACCCTTAGACCGCCCTCACCCACAGAAAAGAAAGCAAAAGGGCGAAAAGTAGTGCGAGAACTACCTCCAGGGAGATGGAAGGGAGGGAAAGGACAAGAATAAGAGGTGGGAGAGTATCGGGAAGGGCGGAGGGAGAAGAGAAAAAAACAAAAGAGCGAGAAAAAAAAAAGGCGTGGCACGGGATGGAGGAGGACTAAGAGAACAAGGGGGAGAAAAGACAGAAGGTACGGGCGAGAATATGACAGTAAGGGAACAGACTAAAGCAACGGAAAGGTGCCATGAGCAGAAGGTAAAAATAAAAAACACAAACAAAGGACCCCCCAGGTAAGGGCCCGGGTGGGTCGAGTCAGGAAAGGAAAAGAGAGAGATCAGCCTAAGTTCAATGGTGCTGGTGAGAAGGGCTTGTGGTGTTAATGAGGCTTCCTCCAGACAGAGTAGGGAGAGCAGGCTGCTGTCTGCAAGAGCATGACCCATGGCAGCCAGCAGCCAGGAATCTGCAGAGGGGCTCCTCCTGGAGCTGCTGCCCAGCCTGCTGTGAGGGCAGGGCCTGCCCTTCCCTCCTGCATGTGACAGGGGGGGCTCAGCCTCTGGGTTTGTTCATCTGAACACTTGGTGCTACACAAGAAGGTGCTGCTGGCGATGACTTTGGCAAGCCTGGAGTGTCCCAGGGCCAGGGGCTGCTCTCTGGGGACAAAGAGAGAGGCTGAGATGTGCCTCTGCAGGTCACAGCTTGCCAGGCATCTGTGGGAAGGCAGAGCCCAGCAGTGGTGGGAGGTACAGGAGGACTCACAGCTCAGGATTGAGCCCAGCCTTGAAGTTCAGCTGGACCAGGGCTGGGCCATCTCATCTGGACAGAGGCTTGGCCAAGAAAGATTGCTCCAGATGATCTCTGAGGGACCTCCCAGCCTGGGGTTCTGTGGCTCTGTGTGCTGGATCTCTGCAGCCTTGGCCCCACCAAAACTGCCCCAGGATGGACTTGGGCTGGTCCAGAGCATCATCCCAGCCAGACAGCAGGGGGACTCACAGAATCATGGACTGGGGTGGGCTGGAAGGGACCTGTTAAGGTTCATCCCCGTGCAGCCAGCAGGGACAGCTGCAGCCAGAGCAGGCTGCTCCCAGCCCCAACCAACCTGCCCTGCACTGCTGCCAGCCATGGGGCAGCTCCCACCTCTCTGGGCAGCCTGGGCCAGGCTCTCCCCACCCTCACTGCCAAACATTTCTCCCTTCTCTCTACTCTCAATCTCCCTCTTTCACTTCCAACCATCCCCCCTTGGCCTGTCCCAACAGGCCCTGAGAAAAACTCTGTCCCCAGCTTTCTTCTGTCCCTTTGAAGCACTGCAAGGCCACCAGAAGGTCTCTCTGGAGCCTTCTCCTCTCCAGGCTGAACAACCCCAACTCTCCCAGCCTGGCTTCACAGCAGAGGGCTTCCACCCTCTGCCCATTTTGGTGGCCCTTCTGCAGCTGGTGGGAGCTGGGCATGAGCCAAGCTGCCCTTTGTGATGCCTTTGCAGTGCTTTGGGTTCAGGCTGCTCACTGACCTGCAGGCTTTGGGGGTTTTGGAGACAATTTCCTCACTCCTCTGCTGCCAGTAGCTCCTCTTTCTGCCCCAGCCATGCTGCAGAGCTGAGCTCCCCAGACCTCTGCTCTCCCATCACCTCTGATGTAGGCTTCACTCTTTGTCCTCCCAGGAACAAAAGGGCAGCACAAGGAATCACAGAATCATGGAATCATAGAATCAGTCAGGGTTGGAAGGGACCTCAAGGATCATCCAGTTCCAACCCCCCTGCCATGGGCAGGGACACCTCACACCACAGCAGGTTGCTCACAGCCACATCCAGCCTGGCTGCAAAAACCTCCAGGGATGAGGCTTCCACCACCTCCCTGGGCAACCTCTGCCAGGCTCTCACCACCCTCATGGGGAACAACTTCTTTCTGATGTCTGCTCTAAATCTGCCCTCCTCTAGCTTGGATCCCTTCCCCCCAGTCCTATCCCTACCCCACACCCTCCAAAGTCCCTCCCCAGCTTTCTGGTAGCCCCCTGCAGATACTGGAAGGCCACCAGAAGGTCTCCTCAGAGCCTTCCCCTCTCCAGGCTGCACAACCCCAACTCTCTCAGTCTGTCCTCAGAGCAGAGCAGCTCCAGCCCTCTGCTCATCCTCGTGGTCCTTCTCTGGACACCTTCCAGCACCTCCAGATCTTTCCTGGAACAGAGGCTCCAGCACTGGACCCAGAGCTCCAGGTGTGGTCTCAGCAGAGTGGAGCAGAGGGGGAGAATCCCCTCCCTGGCCCTGCTGGCCACACTTCTCCTGCTGCAGCCCAGGCTCTGCTTGGCTCTCTGGGCTGCAAGTGCTCACTGCTGGCTCCTGGGGAGCTTCTCCTCCACCCGCAAGGAATTAAGAGACAAAGCAGCAGAAGATTTTCCCCTCCTCTGGAGCAGAATCAGGCTGCAGCTGCCTGGCTGCTGACAAGTCCCACACTGTGGGGCTGCCTGAAGGTTCTGCAGCTCCAGGCTCCTTCACAGGGATTCTGCTGCCCTTGGAAGTCTGCATGGCAAGGAAGAAGAGCAGGGGAAGGGAATATTCAGATCAGCTTTCCACCTAACACCATTCACACTGCTTGCTTGCTTTTTTCCTCTAAAGAGAGCCAGGCAGCTTAGTCCTGCAGGCACCTGGCAGGTCAGAACCCTTTAGCCAGGGTCAGATTTTACATATTAAAGACACCTTCTGAAGCTCCTTGGTGTCTGAAGGCACAAAGCAAAGCCCTGCTGGCATCCCTTCATTAATGGGCCACAGTCTGGGCATGGGCTGCCTGCTGGCTGACTCCTCCTCCTCCTCCTCCTCCTCCTCCTCCTCGGGCAGAGCCAAGCAGAGAATTCATTCTCGGGAGGGTGACTCCAGAAAGTGCCCTGCTGGCCGCGGGGCCCAGCCCGGGTTTCACCTTACTCAGGTGTTTGTGTCCTCGGTGGGCTGGCAGCATGCAGCAGCAAAGGCAGGAGCTGGGGCAGTGCTGCAGTGACAGAGCCTTTAGTCACCTTGGCCCTGGGCTTGGAGCTGGTCGTGCAGGCTGCTGAGCAAGCACTGACAGCCAGCCCCTGCTGCAGGGACACAGCAGACTGCCACAACAAGGGGGAAGGCTCCAGCCCTGCCTGCCCTGGCTGCCAAGCAAGCCTGCCAGCCGGGACTTGTGGTGTGGGGCAGGGCTCAAAGGCTGTCTGCAAGTGCATGACCCATGGCAGCCAGGAGTCTGCAGAGGGGCTCCTCCTGGAGCTGTGTCCCTGTGCAGCCTGCTCTGGTTGGAGGTGTCCCTGCTGCCTGCAGGGCTTGGACAGGATGCCCTTGGAGGCTCCCTTCCAGCCCAATGCAAGCTGTGAATCTTTAAGGTCCCTTCCAAGCCAAGCCAGCCTAAGGTTCTATGGTGCTGGTGAGAAGGGCTTGTGGTGTTGATGAGGCTTCCTCCAGACAGAGTAGGGAGAGCAGGCTGCTGTCTGCAAGAGCATGACCCATAGCAGCCAGCAGCCAGGAATCTGCAGAGGGGCTCCTCCTGGAGCTGCTGCCCAGCCTGCTGTGAGGGCAGGGCCTGCCCTTCCCTCCTGCATGTGACAGGGGGGGCTCAGCCTCTGGGTTTGTTCATCTGAACACTTGGTGCTACACAAGAAGGTGCTGCTGGCGATGACTTTGGCAAGCCTGGAGTGTCCCAGGGCCAGGGGCTGCTCTCTGGGGACAAAGAGAGAGGCTGAGATGTGCCTCTGCAGGTCACAGCTTGCCAGGTCTATGTGAAGGCAGAGACTTGCTCAAAGGCTGAGGGCATCTGCATGGACTGAGAAGGGCTTCAGCCCTTGGGTTAAGGTCAGCCCCTGGCAGAGGCTCTGAGGGAGAACATCTAAGGAAAAGGTAAGAGTGCATGGCCAGATCCAAACTACCCTCTGTGACAGGACAAAGGTGATGGCAGTGACCAGAGACAGCCAGATCCAAACTACCTTCTCTGACAGGCCAAGGGGGGATGGTTGGAAGCGAAAGAGGGAGATTGAGAGTGGAGAGAAGGGAGAAATGTTTGGCAGTGAGGGTGGGGAGAGCCTGGCCCAGGCTGCCCAGAGAGGTGGGAGCTGCCCCATGGCTGGCAGCAGTGCAGGGCAGGTTGGTTGGGGCTGGGAGCAGCCTGCTCTGGCTGCAGCTGTCCCTGCTGGCTGCAGGGGGTTAGGCTGGATGAGCTTGGAAGGTCCCTTCCAGCCCAAAGCACTCTGGGATTCTGTGAAAATAGAACCCCAGCTGCTGGTGGCTTAGTAACCTCTGGAAATGCCATGGCAGCTCCATGTTAGGAGGTCAGGGAGGTCCAAGGCCACCAAGTAACCTCTGGAAATGCCATGGAAGCTCCATGTTAGGAGCTCAAGGCCATCAGTGTGTCCACTGCAGAAACACAGAGGCTTTATGGACAGCTAGACAGATTCTGCTGAGGTAAGGTCCATCCCAGGCTGGACCTAGGCAACCACAGAAGACCAAAGCTCTGTCCTGGTGCTGCCCTTCCACCTTCTCCCTGCTTTTGCAGCCACTTCAGTGCCTGGTGCTGTGGAACCAGCAGGCAGAAGAGTTGAGCAGGAGGTGTTGGGGCTTGTGGGCAGGGTCTTGGCTGCTGAAGGCAGTGGGGTCAGTGGTTCCACTGAGCCTTGTGTGCCACTGGGGCTTCAAACCAGCACCTCCTGGGCTGGATGAGGCCTGCACTTGATGGCAATGTCAGATAGGGCAGGCTTTGAAGTCAGGTAATGAGCTGGTTGGTGATGGGAAGGTGTCTCTCCTGGAGAGCACTTCCAGCAGGAACCTGAGGAGGTGGTGAGTCACTCAGCACCTGGTGCTGCAGGCTCTCATCCTGCCAGTCCCAGGTGACACAGAGTCTGCTGCTGCCTGAGAAGAGCCTCCTGGCTCAGGGACACTTTGCTGTGGCTGCTTCCCCAGGGCTGGGTGAGTGGAGCTTGGCTGGCTGGCAGCTGCCAGGGGTAGTCACTCACCTCCAGGCTCCTCCTGGGGCTAGGGTGTGAAGGAGGCAGGCAGCTTCCCACGGGGATCCCCTCCTGCCTGCAGAGGGGACACCAAACATCACTGCCATGCTCACAGCAGTGGCACCTGCAGGGTCCCTGCCCACTGCCTGGCTGCTGCTGTGATGGCAGAGGGGAGGATCACTCATCCTGGAGGCTCTGCTGGAGCTGGCCCTGCCTCTGGCACGGGCTTGGAACTAGATGACCTCCAAGGTCCCTTCCAACCCAACCCAGTCCATGAGGCTGTGAGTCACAGAGCATCAGGAGGTTGGAAGGGACCTCTGGAGATCATCAGGTGCAAGCCCTTGCCATGGGCAGGATCACCCAGGGCAGGTGCTCCAGAACCATGGCACTTTGGTGGCCATGGTGGTGTTGGGTTGAAGGTTGGACTGGATGCTCTGGGAGGGCTTTTCCAACCCAAACAACTCCCTGAATCTATGATTTTGTGGAAGGGATGTGGCAGCCCAGGGAAAGGTTGCAGAAAGGAGGCAGGAGGTGGCAAACATGGTCAGTGGTGGCTCTGGATGGGGTTTGGAGCTCAGTGTGTGCCACCTGGCCAAAGGAAGGTCACAGAGCAACTCACCTGCTGTGCACAGGTCATTAGGGTTCCTCAGGGAGCCAGCAGCCTTGGGTGGTTAGCTGCTGGTCAAGGTCAGCCTGGAAGGGAAGCTCTAATGAAGGCACTTGGGTACCATGCCAGCTTGCCAGGGGGACCTGTGGGGGAGGTTGCTCTGCAGGCAGCTATCAGGCAGCAGCAGGGCTCACCTCAGGACACAGGAGGCATGCTCAGGGCTTGGGAGCTGCCTTTCCTCCCTGCTCCTCAGTTCTCTGCCAAGCCCTTCTGATCTTGACAGCTGGGAGTGCAGCTCCAGCTGCTTCAGCTGGCAACAGGACAGAAGCTGCCCCAGAACATTTGATGCACAGAAGGTCCTTGCAGGTCTTATGCTCCCAGGGCTCAGCCTCTGGTGGTCATGGAGGACACCACCATGGAGCTGCTTCTCTGGAATCTTCTCCAGAAGCCATCTTCCACCTTTGACCCAGCAAGAGCTAGGAGGATCTGCTTTCTGTCTGGGAAAGGAGGGCCACAAGGATAGCAGAGGGCTGGAGCTGCTCTGCTCTGAGGACAGACTGAGAGAGTTGGGGTTGTGCAGTCTGGAGAGGAGAAGGCTCTGAGGAGACCTTCTTGTGGCCTTCCAGGATCTGCAGGGGGCTACAAGAAAGCTGGGGAGGGACTTTTGAGGGTGTCAGGGAGTGACAGGACTGGGGGGAATGGAGCAAAAGTAGCAGTGGGGAGATTCAGATTGGATGTGAGGAAGAAGTTGTTCCCCATGAGGGTGGTGAGAGACTGGCACAGGTTGCCCAGGGAGGTGGTGGAAGCCTCATCCCTGAAGGTTTTTGCAGCCAGGCTGGATGTGGCTGTGAGCAACCTGCTGTGGTGTGAGGTGTCCCTGCCCATGGCAGGGGGTTGGGACTGGCTGAGCCTTGAGGTCCCTTCCAACCCTGCCAGTTCTGTGATTCTATGAACCCCTGGAGAATAATCTACATTAAACTGTTCTGGAAGGAGTCACAGAGGGCAGGCAGTCCTGGGTGGTGCCTGCAGAGGTACAGCTCCTTCTGGCAGCTCCTTCACCCTGTGTGATGTCTGAGGGTAGTCAGGGGTGACATTATCCCAGCTGGCTCCCCAGCAGACAGAGCTCCTGTGTTCATCTGCCCTCTCCCAGGGAGGTCAGTCCCCAGCACCAGTGCCTGTCCTCAGGCTGCTCCTCAGCTTCCTCACCCTATGTTGTTCTGCCCCTTGGCTCTGCTCTGCTCACAGCTCACCTCCAATCCTGCCTCCAGCTCTGCTGTCCCCAGCAGGACAAGGACTCAGAGCTGTGGAGTGAGGCCAGAGGAGGCCACAAAGATGCTGCAAGGGCTGGAGCAGCTCTGCTGTGAGCACAGGCTGAGGGAGCTGGGGGTGTGCAGCCTGCAGAGGAGAAGGCTCCAGGGGCACCTCAGAGCTGCCTGCCAGGACCTGAAGGGATCCTGCAGGAAGGCTGCAGAGGAACTTTTGCTGAGGGGGTCTGGAGCCAGGCCAAGGGGGAATGGTTTGAAGCTGAGGCAGAGCAGGGTTAGAGTGGAGCTGAGGAAGAAGTTGTTGAGTGTGAGGGAGGTGAGAGTCTGGCACAGGCTGCCCAGGGAGGCTGTGGCTGCCTCCTGCCTGGGGGTGTTCAGGGCCAGGCTGGATGAGGCCTTGGGCAATCAAGCCTAGCTGAGAGGTTCCCTTTATGCCTGAGGAAGCTCTGCCTGCTCCCCACTGCCCTGGAGAGCATCAACCCTACAGCCTGGGTGGTCAGCCCTGCCATCAGAGGCACTGGCTGCAGCTAGCTGCTCTTTAAGAGCCCTTCCAATCCAAACCATTCCATGACAACCAGCTGGGGAATAGTTTCTGCTGACCATATCTTGGCTTTGCTTGCAGGAGGGAGTTCTCTGAGCTTCTGGAGAAGTTTGGCTCCCAGAGCAACACAGGCTCAGCACGGAGCTCCCCGGTCCTGCATGGTGGCAGTGAGTAGCTCTCATTCCTCTGGGGGGGAGAGGGAGGATGGAACCAAAAGGATCTCTCTCTGCTGAGAGTTTTCTTTATCCCTGTGGTATCTGGAAGGAGATCTGCTTGGATGTGTGTAGGTGTGGGGTGCAGAGGCACAGCCAGGCCTGCCAGCACAGAGCAATGTAGCCTCCTCCAGGTGGCCAAGGAATTGGGTTGGGGTTGGAAGCACTTCCCAGGTCCTGCTGAAGTGGCACAGGGGGTGGGCAAGCCCTGCAGCACCCCAGCAGCACACCTCTGCAGCTGCAGCCTTCAAAGCCTTTCAGCAAGGCATCCTTCAGTGATCCCCTGGGCCATGAGATGCAGCAGGGTCCACCTAAGCGAGATGCCAGCACAACACAGCAAAGGTCCATGGGGGAAGGAGCTGTGCCCTTGCCTTGGCAGCCCACCAGAGGATGCCAACCTTTCCCCTATGGCAGAGCTAGGGAGGGCTGGCACAGGGGTGACAGTTCCATGTTGCACTTGAGGAGGATCAAGGCTTCCTCTCCATGAGCAACACCACAGTGGAAGGGGTTGGAAGGGACCTCTGATGGCTTTACCATGTGGGGTTTGCCCCCCAAAACTAGGCCAAGGGTGCTGGTTCTCAGGGGAAGAGCAGGGCAGGAGCATGTCCAGAGGGGAGCAGTGAGGCTGGGGAGGGGTTTGGAGGAGCTGGAGTCACCATGCCTGGAGGTGCTCAGGCAGCTGGAGATGTGGCACTCCAGGATGTGGTTTAGTGGTCATGGTGGTTGGGTTGCACTTGGACAGGGGGCACTGGGGGCAAGCTGGAGCAGAGGAGGTCCCACAGGAACAGAAGGGAAAACTTTGTCCATGTGAGGGGGCCAAAGCCCTGGAGCAGGCTGTCCCGAGAGGCTGTGGAGTCTCCTTCTCTGGAGACTTTCCAACCCCCCTGGATGTGTTCCTGTGTGCCCTGTGTGCTCTGGCAGGGGGCTGGTATGGTGTTCTCTGGAGGTCCCTTCCACCCCCTGCAATGCTGTGAGTCAGTGCTCTCAGAGGCCTCTTCCAGCCCCTCTGCTGCTGTGCTGTGCCCTGGGCTGACTCTGCCTTTGCTGTTCAGGTCGCTACCTGGAGAGTACCTCCTCAGGCTCCTCCTCGCGCTCCCAGAGCCCTCTGCTGCTGAGCCCTGCCAGCTCCCACGGCCCCTGCCTGCCCAGCCTGCCACAGCCCCAGCATGCACAGTACGTACTGGGGGCACTCATGGGCATGCCACACACCCAACACAGCTCCTCCCAGCTCCAAAGCCTGAAGAACTCCTTTGTCTTTCCACCAACCCACACATCCACCCATCCCTCCATCCACCATCCATCCATCCAACAATCCATCCACCATCCATCCATCCATCCAAAAATCCATCCACCACTCATCCATCCATGCATCCATCCATCCACCATCCATCCATTCACCCATCCACCCATCCATGCATCCACCCATCCATCCATCCATCCATCCAACCACCATCCATTCATCCATCCATCCATCCACCCATCCACCCATCCATCCATCCACCATCCATCCATCCATCCATCCACCCATCCACCCATCCATGCATCCACCCATCCATCCATCCATGCATCCCATCCATCCCATCCACCCATCCACCCATCCATCCATCCACCCATTCACCCATCCATGCATCCAACCATCCACCCATCCACCCATCCATCCATCCACCCATTCACCCATCCATGCATTCACCCATCCACCCATCCATCCATCCATCCATCCACCCATCCAACCATCCATCCATCCATCCACCCATCCATCCATCCCTCCATCCATACATCCCTATATCCACCCATCCATCCCTCCCTCCCTCCCTCCATCCATCCAACCATCCATCCATCCATCCATCCATCCATCCATCCATCCATCCATCCATCCATCCATCCATCCATCCCTATATCCCCTTCTCTGTGGTGTCAGCACCATGCCTGGGAGATCACAGCACCTTCTAGAAGTCCTTCTTGTGGTGGGAGGGATCTGGGGCTGCTCAGCCTGGAGAAGAGAAGACTCCAGGGAGGCCTCAGAGCTGCCTTCCAGTACCTGAAGGGGGCTACAGAGGGACTGTTCCCAAAGTCTTGCAAGGGACAGGACCAGGGGCAATGGTTTGGAATGAGAGCAGAGCAGATTTGGAGTGGATGTGAGGAACAAGTTCTGCACCAGGAGGCTGCTGGAACACTGCAACAGGTTGCCCAGGGAGGTGGTTGAGGCTCCATGCCTGGTGAGGCTGGACAGGGCTCTGGGCAACCTGCTCTAGTGGAGGATGTCGCTGCTGAGTGCAGACGGGTTGGACTGGATGACCTCTGGAGGTCCCTTCCAGCCCAACTCATTCCATGATTCCATGATTCTATGCTCCTGCTTGTTCCTGGGCAAGCCCAAGAGCTTTAAAGCCTCCCTGCTGAGGGAGTGCCCATGGCTGGCACAGATTAAGCCAGGCAAGTGCTCCTCTCCCTGCTGCTCTCAGACAGCTGGGCAGCCCCTGAGCAGCAACTTGGTGAACCATGCCACAAGCAGAGCCTTCCTGCCAGGCCAGGGCTGCTTTCAGAAGGTGTTTGAGGAGCTTGTTTCCTGCTGCCCTGCTCCTGGCACGCTGCCATGGTGCCCCAAGGGCACCAGCACTGCCCCCTCCATGCAGCACTCCTGACCCCCTGTGCTCTGCTGGCAGCAGCAGTTCCCACCACATCCTTCTGTCTGTGGGGCTCCCCTGCAGCCTGTGTTGGGCTGTGGTCCTCCTCTGCCCCTCTCCCCGTGGCAGGCTCAGGGGTGTGGGCAGGCAGAGCTGCCTTCCCTGGGCTGCCTGCCCCCCAGGGGCTCGGGGTTGCCCTCCTCCAGAGGGACAGCTAGAGGGGACTGGGACCAGTTGTCCCCAGGGTTTGCAGCTGCCCTGCCTGTACCAGCACAAACAAGGCCAAGTGGCTGGCCAAGGGAATCAGCCCCCCTGCAGGAGCAGTAAATCCTCTGGCTAAGCACCAGCTCGTTGGGAGGGATTTGCAGAGGACAAATATTTGGCACCAGAGGTTTAAGCTGCTTGCATGGCATGAGAGACCCTGACAGAGGAGCTCATCTCCTTGGCAGCTGCTCAGCACCAAAGAGACAGCCCTGCTCTGCTCCCAACCTGCTCCAGCTTCCAGGGAGGCTGCAGGGGACCCAGCTTGGACCTTCAAGATCCTCCAGCTCCAACCCCTGCCATGGGCAGGGACACCTCCCACCAGCACAGTTTGCTCAGGGCCTCATCCAGCCTGGCCTTCAACACCTCCATGGAGGGCACAGCCACAGCCTTCCTGGGCAACCTGTGCCAGTGTCTCCCCACCCTCACTGCGAAGAATTTCTTCCTCCTCTCCAGTCTCAATCTCCCAGCTCCCAGCCATTGTCCCTCATCCTGGCACCACAAGCCCTTGATGAAGCTGGGAGAGGTTAGGAGGATCCTGGGTGGAAAGAAAGGCAGGCAGGGCTTGCAGGCAGGGAGCAATCCAGCAGAGCACCTCGGGTCACCTGCTGCCATCTCTCCCTCACAGCTACTCCACTGACTCAGGGATCCAGAGCATTTCCATAGCCAAGTCCTCAGGCTTGGGGCTGACCATCAGTGGTGGATCCAACAGGCCTGATGGCCCCATGGTCTACGTCCAAGAGCTGCTGCCAGATGGGGACTGCTACAAGGTGAGGCACTCTGGGCACCCTCAGGGACTCCCCACCCCCACCCCTCCAGGCTGTGGCTGCGCTGGAGCAGCTGAGCAATGCCCTGCCTGGGCTGGTGAGGCTGAAGGCTTGGGGCAGGGACCTCCCTTCCCAGTGCTGTGACTTTCTCCCTCCCTCCTTCCTCAGGATGGTCGACTCCGACCTGGGGACCAACTGATTGCTATCAACAGAGATTCTTTGGTGGGCAGCACATATGAGGAGGCCAGAAAAATCATTGCAAAAGCCAAACTCAGGTAGGCATGGGACACATCTCCTGTGTCTTCATGGTGCTGGGCCCCTTCCTCTCACACTCATGGTTGGCTTCTAGAAGCGTGAGGTGGATTGGTCTTGAATGGTGCCTCAAGAAGGTCCTGAGGGGAGGTGATATGAGCACATCCTGAATGAGTAAATCATCCTGAATGAGTAAATCATCCTGAAGTGCAATCCAGGCCTTCTCAAGGTCCTGGTCCTCATGGATCTCCACTAGCACTGCCCAAGCTGACTTCTGCATCGGTCCAAACAGGCTGGTGGAGATGCAGCTGCACCAGAACAGGCTGCACGGGCTGAGGTGGGATGGTCCTGGAGGAGGCAGCACACAGGGGAAGCTCTGCATGTCTGGGGCTGTGGGTTTGTTGCCAATAACCTGCTGTGTGTCTGTTGCCTGCTGAAGACCCGAGGGAAGCACAGAAGTGGCCTTTCTCCCTGGAAGGGGACGGCTTCACCCTGGGCTGGCGCTCCACAGCAGCAGCACATCTCCACCTCCAAGGCCTGTGGGCAATGGGCTCAGCTCCTGCAGGCTGAAGGTCCATCTGAGGTCCCCAGAGGTAGGCGGAAGCTCATGTCTGAGACCACAGGCATCAGTTCATGGTCTGGAGGGGAATCCTGGAGGGGGTTGGGTCGGAAGGGAGCTTCCAGATCCCCCAGCTCCAACCCCCTGCCATGGGCAGGGACACCTCCCTCCAGCACAGCTGGCTCAAGGCCTCATCCAGCCTGACCTTCATCAGTGACACTGACAGTGGTACTGAGGTTCCCTCAGCACCAAGCTGACAGGCTGGAGGGAAGGGATCCATCCAGAGGGACCTGGACAGGCTGCAGAGGTGGCCACAAGCCAACCTCAGGGGGTTCAACAAGACCAAGGGCAAGGTCCTGCAGCTGGGTCAGGGCAATCCCAAGCACTGATACAGGCTGGGCAGGGACTGGCTGGAGAACAGCCCTGAGGAGAGGGACTTGGGGGTGCTGGGGGATGAGAAGCTCCCCAGGAGCCAGCAGTGAGCACTTGCAGCCCAGAGAGCCAAGCAGAGCCTGGGCTGCAGCAAGAGAAGTGTGGCCAGCAGGGCCAGGGAGGGGATTCTGCCCCTCTGCTCCACTCTGCTGAGACCACACCTGGAGTACTGCATCCAGTCTGGAGCCTCTGTTACAGGAAGGCTCTGGAGGGGCTGGAAGGTGTCCAGAGAAGGACCACGAGGATGAGCAGAGGGCTGGAGCTGCTCTGCTCTGAGGAGAGGCTGAGAGAGTTGGGGTTGTGCAGTCTGGAGAGGAGAAGGCTCTGAGGAGACCTTCTTGTGGCCTTCCAGGATCTGCAGGGGGCTACAAGAAAGCTGGGGA
This sequence comes from Indicator indicator, assembly GCF_027791375.1. Taxonomy (NCBI): domain Eukaryota; kingdom Metazoa; phylum Chordata; class Aves; order Piciformes; family Indicatoridae; genus Indicator; species Indicator indicator. Next base: position 13,620 of record NW_026539214.1, read on the forward strand.
GGGACTTTTTAGGGTGTCATGGAGTGACAGGACTGGGGGGAATGGAGCAAAACTAGAAATGGGGAGATTCAGATTGGATGTTAGGAAGAAGTTGTTCCCCAGGAGGGTGGTGAGAGACTGGCACAGGTTGCCCAGGGAGGTGGTGGAAGCCTCACCCCTGGAGGTTTTTGCAGCCAGGCTGGATGTGGCTGTGAGCAACCTGCTGTGGTGTGAGGTGTCCCTGCCCATGGCAGGGGGGTTGGAACTGGCTGAGCCTTGAGGTCCCTTCCAGCCGTGACACTTCTCTGATTCTGTGAAGCCCTTGTCCAACTTTCTTTGATCAGAGAAGTCTCCTTTAGGGATCCCAGGAGAGTCCTTCTCCAGGGTGTCTGGAGTGCTGCTGGATGCAGCCCTGGCTTGCAGCCAGCTACTTTACATGGGAAACATTTGTTTCTTCTGCCTCGGCTTTGAGACAGGGAAGGATGTGTGAAGGGAAATGAGAGGAGTTTCCTCCCCAGGGCCTGCATCCAGACCTGCTTCAGAAGTCTCAGGTTAAGAAAAAAAAAAAACGAAGGAAGAAAACCCCTGGGTAGCAACCAGCATCTCATTGAGCAGCAGCCCCAGAGCTGGAAGGGCTCTCAGCAGTGGGTTTGATCTCCTACCCAAAGGCAGGAACTCCTCTTTCTGCTGCAGAGCTCTGAGGAGGACCAACCCGCTGTGGCACCCAGCAGCCTGCTCCTCCCCTTCCCTGCTCTGATGATGATAAGCCAGGCTGACTCCTCCTGGGAAGCCCAGCTCCATCCTGTGTCTGCAGAGACAGGAGCTGCAGCTGGTGCTGAGACAGGGTCAGTGCAGTGGGTTGAGATCAGCCCCCCAAGAAACAGGAGAATCACCCCCAATAAAAGACCAGACTAGCTCAGGAGGACTGGAAGCAGGGGGACTGGAATCCTTGAGGTCCCTTCCAACCCTAACAATTCTGTGCTTCCATGATCCTGTGAAGCAGGAGGAAGCTGCATTCGCAAAGCAAGCTATATGCAGGAACACAAAATGCAATGGATAAGTACAAAACAGATATCCACAACTATTTACAGGGCAGGGACAACCCAAAAACCCCCCTGGAATTGTTCCCCACGCCCCCTCTGGATGGTCCAAGGGGCTGCTCATAGCCTCCCCTCTGCTGCTGCCCTTCACCTCCTGCCCTGTACCTCACACACTCCAAAGAGCAGGCGGCTCAGCCTGCAGGCAAGCTCAGAGAGAAGGGAGCAAGCCCTGCAGGTCCTGAAAGGGACACAAGTGGGTATGCAGCTACCTTCCATCCCACTTAGCAAGCAAATGAATGGTAGAGACTTGGGGGTGCAGGGGGAGGAGAAGCGCAACAGGAGCCAGCAGTGAGCACTTGCAGCCCAGAAAGCCAAGCAGAGCCAAGGGGGAAGAGGCTGACACAGGAGGAAAGAGGAGAAGGAAAAGGGGAAGAGGCTGACCCAGGAGGAGAGAGGAGAGGCAAGAGGCTGACCTTTCAGCCAGCTTCATAGGGATGCAGGATTTATAGGAAGAAATACACCGGTTCCTGTATCCACCCACTGGGCTGGACACTGCACACTCTGCACACTGGAGGTCTCAACTCACAGAATCACAGAGTCAGCCAGGTTGGGAGAGACCTCCAAGACCATCAAGCCCAACTGATCACCCAATCCTGACTCATCACCCAGACCATGGCACTGAGTGCCTCATCCAGGCTCTTCTTAAACACCTCCAGGGACACTGACCCCACCCCCTCCCTGGGCAGCACATCCCAAGGCCAATCTCTCTTTCTGGGAAGAACTTCTGTCTAAGCTCAGCCTAAACCTCCCCCTGCACAGCTTGAGACTGTGTCCTCTTGTTCTGGTGCTGCTTGCCTGGGAGAAGAGACCAACCCCCACCTGGCTACAACCTCCCTGCAGGGAGTTGTTAACAGCAATGAGGTCTGCCCTGAGCCTCCTCTGCTCCAGGCTGAACACCCCCAGCTCCCTCAGCCTCTCCTCACAGGGCTGTGCTCCAGACCCCTCACTGTGAGACTCTGGGTGCCTCTAAGAGGGCCACAAAGTGCCACAATCACACCTCCCCCTGATGGGGATCCAGGCTGCATTCTGTGTGTCTGGCACTACCCCTTGGAGGGGGGCAGTGGTGGGGAGGTATCTTCTGCCCTCTTCCACACCAGCTGCCTTCAGACAAGGCTGGCTGGGTGTCCCCTTCATACACACATCATCCACAAAGCCTCTTCCTTCCCAGCCCCTCTGGTTTGCAGGACCATCCCACACACATTGCCTTTGGCTGCAGCAGGCTGGAGACCTGCTGGGGAGAGTCCCCCTTAGCCCCCACACCTATGGTCAGATCCTTCAGCACCCAGCAGCAGGGGTGCCTGTGTGGTGCTGTGCACCCACATGGAATCATGGCTGGGCTGGAATTGCTTCTTTCCTCAATTGGCTGCTAAAAGATGGAGCTTCTCCTGAGCTTCCAGGGTGCTCAGGTGTCCATGCAACGTGCCTGGATGGCCTCAGCACCAGTGCTGTGCTCTCTGCATCCAGCCTGTGGAAGCAGTGCCTCAGTGGTGCTCAACACACCTCCCCTGTGGCTCTGCTTTTCCCTCTGATCTGTGCTTCCAAGCCAAGAGCTGGCACTGAAGGGAAGGGGCAGGTCCCTGCTGTTCTCAGCAGCCTGCCCTGCCCATGAGGACAGTGATGAGTTTGGGGTGAAGAATTCATCTGGCTGTGGCTGGGCTCAAGACCTTGGTGGTGAGTTGGGTCACAGAATCACAGTATGGTAGGAGCTGGAAGGGACTTCTGGAGGTCATTGAGTCCAACCCTCTGCCAAGGCAGGGCCACCAAGAGAAGGTGCCACAGGACCTCATCCAGATGGGTTTTGAATGTCTCCAGAGATGGAGACTCCACCACCTCTCTGGGCAGCCTGCTCCCCACCCTCACTGGAAGGAATTTCTTCCTAAGCTCCAGTTCCACAAAGAAGCTCCCCCTCATGGTTAGTTGGATGTAGAGCTTTAGGAAGAACCTCTGTGGACAAACCCTACAGGGTGGAATCCATCCTCACCTCTCAGCCAGAGTGCCAGCAATGCCCAACCCCTGCTTCTGTCTGTGAGCAGGGATCCTGAGCTGGCTCAGCAGGTGGCTGTGCCAAGAGCTCCCAGAGAAGCCCCCAGAGTCTCTTTGGATCCATCTCTTTGCTCTTTAGGGGCCAGATGGGTTGCTCCCCCCCTGAACATCTCCTCTCTCTGCTCTTCCTCTACACCTCAGGCTCTCCTCAGGCACTGCCAGTGATGTTCTCTCTTGTTTCTTGCAGAACCCCCGAGAAAATCATTTCCCTGTGCCTTCTTTGTCACCAGACATCTGCCCACCAGAGCTGACTGTCTCAGGTAAGAGCCCTGCTGAGCTGTGGGTGACAAACACAGCCCTGGCTCCTCGCTGCTGAGGGGGAGGGAGCCAGTCTGGATTGGTGTCAGTGCTGCTGTGCTGGGACCTAGGGGGAGATGAGACTCAGCCTGCTAGGAAAGAGGGAATCAGAGGATCCTAGACCGGCTGAGTTGGAAGGGACCATAAAGGTCATCCAGTGCCAACCCCCTGCCATGGGCAGGGACACCTCCCACCAGCCCAGGCTGCTCAGGACCTCATCCAGCCTGGCCTTCAACACCTCCAGGCAGGAGCCATCCACAGCCTCCCTGGGCAACCTGTGCCAGTGTCTCCCCACCCTCACTCCAAACAATTTCTTCCTCCTCTCCACTCTCCCTCTCCCCTCTCCCAGCTCAAAGCCATTGTCCCTCATCCTGCCACTCCCAGCCCTTGTCCAAAGTCCCTCCCCAGCTCTCCTGGAGCCCCTTCAGGTACTGGAAGGCTGCTCTGAGGTCTCCCTGCAGCCTTCTCTTCTCCAGGCTGAACAGCCCCAACTCTCCCAGCCTGTCCCCACAGGGGAGCTTCTCCAGCCTCTGATCATCTTGGTGGCCTCCTCTGGCCCCTCTCCAGCAGCTCCAGGTCCTTCTTGTGCTGGGGCCCCAGAACTGGAGGCAGTGCTGCAGGTGGGGTCTGAGCAGAGCAGAGCAGAGCAAAGGAGAGCAGAGCAGAGCAGAGGGGCAGAATCCCCTCCCTGTGCTGCTGGCCACAATGCTTCAGATGCAGCCCAGGACAGGGTCAGCAGCTCAGGACAGGGTCAGCAGCTCAGGACAGCAGCAGCTTGGCTCACTCAGTGAGCAGTGATGATGTCCACACTTGCCCACAGCAGCAAACATCTCTACTTATGCATTCAGAGGTGATGACAGGAGACAACTCCTCCTGTTCTCAGCTCCTGGCAGCAGTGGCTTTGCCCACATGTGGCACTGCCAGCAGGGTCACAGGCAGCAGGACCCACTGCCCGCAGCTTTGCCTTCTGATGATGATGCTCAGAAGGACAGCAGGGAAATGGTTCCTCAGTGCTGTGCTTTGCACTTTCCCTGCTGTCCCTCTGCCCTCAGGGTTCCACAGGCATTAGGGATGCCCTCAATTCGTCACACTCGGGCATGGCTTCTAGGTGTGACTGTCACCTTTCCCCACATCCAAGCTCCTCTTCTGACCTACTTCTTCATGCTGTGCTTTCTCTCCATGCTCTGAGTCCTCTCTGAGCTCTTATTTCTTATGGAGAGGTCTTCTCTGCTCACCTGATATGAAGGGGGGTGAGCTGAAACCAACTTGCAGCTTTGTAGGTCCCTTAGGGATGGCAGGAAAAACCTGAATGACCCCCAGGATGCAGTGTCCAGGGCGATGACCTCCAACTAGACCACAGGATACCCCAGTGAACCCCAAGATGCAGTGTGCAGGGAGATGACCTCCAACAGGATCACAGCAAACCTCAGTGACCCCCAAGATGCAGAGTGCAGGGAGATGACCTCCAACAAGATCACAGCAAACCTCAGTGACCCCCAAGATGCAGAGTGCAGGGAGGTGACCTCCAACAAGATCAGAGCAAACCTCAGTGACCCCCAAGATGCAGAGTGCAGGGAGGTGACCTCCAACAAGATCAGAGCAAACCTCAGTGACCCGCAAGATGCAGAGTGCAGGGAGGAGAGCAGGACAAATGTGCAGTGTGCAGCAGGCCACCCACAGCCCTGGGCTGTGAAGGTTACTCCTGCCTCAAGGAGAAGTCCCTGGCAGGTGCTGTGGCCACAGGTCCCCTGTGCTGCTGATGCACTGGCATCACTTGCAGGTCCCTGTGGCCTGCTGTGATTCCCACCTGGAAGGCTGGGAGTGAGTGCTGGGAGGTGAAGTGAGTTGAGTCCCAGCAGGAATTAGTGGGAGCCACGGAGCAGATGGTGCTGAGCTGGGCGTGCGTCAGCGCTCGGCTCACAGGGCTGCCCTGCTCCCCTTGGGCAAGCTCAGGAAGCTTCAGCCTCCACCTCCTGTGCTCTGCACTGTAGACAGCCTGGGACAGGGACAGCCCTTGGGCTCTCCTCCCTGCCCTGAGCGTCCTGCAGCTTTGGTTTCAGGTCGGCTCTGAGGTGGCCACCACAGGCAGCCGGTGAGAGGCAGCAGAGCCTCGGGTCGGGAAGGCAACGCAGCAGTGACCTCACCGCTCCCTGCCTTAACTCAGGGCACCTGGTGACACAGGGCTGAGCCCTGGGAAGTGCTGAGGAGGCTTTGTGGCAGTGCTGTCACCCATGGAAAGGGGCAGCTGGCTTTGAAAGAGCAGCAGGCAGGCTGGGGGCCCCGGGCCGGTGGCTGTCCCGGGCCAGTGGCTGCCCCTTGCCGGGTGCCTGATGGATACCAGCTGACAGCAAAGCCGTGGGGAGCTAATCCTGATCAGCCAGGCCCGGGAGGGGAGCAGCTCTGCCCTTCAACGTGGAGAGCCAGGTGGTGGTGGGAGCCCCAGCACACCCAGGTGGTTTATTGCCCTCTTGCTGCTTCCCAGCTGCTAGGGTCAGCCCAGCGGATCAGTGTCTGCCTCAGGGGATTAAAGCTGCAGCAGCACCTCTGCTGCTCCTGCCTGCCTTCCCCTGCCACCAGCTCTCTGCCTCCACAGTCGAGAGGCTTAGAGGAGAATCACAGAATCCCAGACTGGTTTGACTGGAAAGGACCTTTCAAGCTCACCCAGTCCAACTCCTGCACTCAGCAGGGACATCCCCAACCAGAGCAGGCTGCTCCCAGCCCCAACCAACCTGCCCTGCACTGCTGCCAGCCATGGGGCAGCTCCCACCTCTCTGGGCAGCCTGGGCCAGGCTCTCTCCACCCTCACTGCCAAACATTTCTCCCTTCTCTCCACTCTCAATCTCCCTCTTTCAGTTCAAAGCAACCCCCCTTGGCCTGTCCCAACAGGCCCTGAGAAAAACTCTGTCCCCAGCTTTCTGGTTGCCCTCCTTTCAGCACTGCAAGGCCACCAGAAGGTCTCCCTTGAGTATTCTCCTCTCCAGGCTGAACAACGCCAACCCCAGCTGTCAGCAGCTGCCCCTTCTGTTCTCCTGACTTACCAGCAGCAAAGCTGCTGCCTTCCTGCCCTCTTCTTGCCCCCTGTCTGCCTGCCAACACATCTGCCTGCTTGTACCCAAAGCCACCTCTCTGCCCAGCTGAGGGGAAAGGGCTCAAGGCTCTTTGCAGTCTTGGAGAGGGAAAAAGTCTTGCCCTGGTGCTTCCCCACGTTGCTTTTAATGCATCAATTCCCCTTGTCTTGGATATTGTGAAAGCCAAGGCTGCATCTTGCAGGATGTTGAGATTCAGTTTTGCTTAATCAGTGAGGGGAGAGCCAGGCAGAGGTTGTTTGGTTTTTCCCTCCACAGAACCTTGGGACTGGAAATTTCCCAGGGGCCATTTTTGCAGCCCTTGGGTGAAATGTCCTCTTCTAAACTTTGCAATTTCAGGGCAGGTTTGCCCCAGCATCCAATTTTTCAGCCTTCTGGGACAAGCCTGAGTGCATCCTGCTCTCTGCAGTCAGGCCTGCTGCACACACATTGTATTGCATGCCAGGAGGCTTCTGGGTTGTGCTTTGCAGCCACCACTTTCCTCTAGCCAAGTGCTCCCCTTTTTAACCTTCATGCCAGGCAGTCTCACCTCTGTGCCTGGTAAGATCATGGAGCAGATCCTCCTGGAGGCACTACTGAGACAGAAGAATAGTGAAGAGGTGATTGGGTACAGTCAGCATGGCTTCACCAAGGGCAAATCCTGCCTGACAAACCTGGTGGCCTTCTATGACCAGATGACAACATTAATAGATGAGGGGAGAGCAACTGATGGCATTGACCTGGACCTGAGCAAAGCCTTCCACACTGTCCCACACCACAGCCTGCTCTCCAAACTGGTGACACATGGGTTTGATGGGTGGACCACAAGATGGATAAAGAACTGGCTTGATGGCCGCACCCAAAGAGTGGCTGTCAATGGCTCCATGTCCCAGTGCAGGCCAGGGACAAGTGGAGTCCCTCAGGGATCAGTGCTGGGACCAGGCTTGTTCAACATCTTTGTTGGTGCCATGGACAGAGGCATTGAGTGCACCCTCAGCAAGTTTGCTGATGGCACCAAGCTGTGTGGGGCAGCAGACAGGCTGGAGGGAAGGGATCCATCCAGAGGGACACTGGGACCCAGGGCTGCAGAGGTGGCCACAAGCCAACCTCATGAGGTTCAACAAGACCAAGGACAAGGTCCTGCAGCTGGGTCAAGGCAATCCCAAGTACAAATCCAGGCTGGGCAGGGACTAGCTGGAGAGCAGCCCTGAGGAGAGGAACTTGGGGGTGCTGGGGGAGGAGAAGCTCAGCAGGAGCCAGCAGTGAGCACTTGCAGCCCAGAGAGCCAAGCAGAGCCTGGGCTGCAGCAGGAGAAGTGTGGCCAGCAGGGCCAGGGAGGGGATTCTGCCCCTCTGCTCCACTCTGCTGAGACCACACCTGGAGCTCTGTGTCCAGTTCTGGAGCCTCTGTTCCAGGAAGGATCTGGACATGCTGGAAGGTGTCCAGAGAAGGACCACGAGGATGAGCAGAGGGCTGGAGCTGCTCTGCTCTGAGGACAGACTGAGAGAGTTGGGGTTGTGCAGTCTGGAGAAGAGAAGGCTCTGAGGAGACCTTCTGGTGGCCTTTAAGTGTCTGCAAGGGGCTACAAGAAAGCTGGGGAGGGACTTTTTAGGGTGTCAGGGAGTGACAGGACTGGGGGGAATGGAACAAAGCTGGAAGTGGGGAGATTCAGACTGGACATGAGGAAGAAGTTCTTCACCATGAGGGTGGTGAGAGCCTGGAATGGGTTGTCCAGGGAGGTGGTTGAGGTCCCATCCCTGGAGGTGTTTAAGGCCAGGCTGGATGAGGCTCTGGCCAGCCTGATCCAGTGTGAGGTGTCCCTGCCCATGGCAGGGGGGTTGGAACTGGATGGTCTTTGTGGTCCCTTCCAACCCTGACTGATTCTATGACTCTATGCTTTTGGTTTTTTTTCAGCACCCACTTCAGCATCTAACCACAGAGGAGCTCCAGGCACCAAACCAAAAGTAGCTCTGGATCCCCACATCCGCCTCAAGGATGGCAAACTGGAACTGGTGAGTGGAGAGAGTTCTCCCTCCTCAAAGCAAGATCACTTCTCACTCCTCCCCCAAGATAGGCAATGCAGGAAATAATCCACAGGCCTCATAGCTCCTTGCAAGCACAGCAAAGCTGCCATGAATGGATTCCTTGTGTTGCTGCTCTGTGAAAGAGCTGCTGGAGACCTTGCAGAGTCACAGAGCAGACCACAAGCTGCTGATCTATGCAGGATCTGTTTGCCACCTGACTCGAAGCCATCCTGCTTGAGGTGCCCACACACAGAACCAGAGAGTGGCAGGGGTTGGAAGGGACCTCTGGATCTCACCCAGCCCATGCCACTGCTCCAGCAGGGCACCCACAGCACAATGCCCAGGAGCACAATGCCCAGGGGGGGTTGGAAGCTCTCCACACAAGGACACTCCACAACCTCTCTGGCCAGCCTGCTCCAGCCCTCCAGCACCCTCACACCAAACAACTTTCTCCTCCTGCTCACATCCAACCTCCTGCCTGCCACTTTGTGCCCCTTGCCCCTTGTGCTGGCCCTGGGCACCACTGAGCAGAGTCTGGCCCCAGCCTCTTGCCCCCTACCCACAGCTCCTTTAGCTCTTGCTGAGCATTGCTCAGCTGCCCTCTGGGGCTGCTCTTCTGCAGGCTCTCAGCCCCAGGGCTCTCAGCCTTTGATTCCTGAACCAATGTCACCCCCAGGCCTGTGAGGACCAGCCCAGGACACTACACTGCTTGGTTTTGGGAGGGAGTAAGAAATGCAAACCTGAACAGCTGAAGTCTGTTTGCTGCCTGCCTGTTTGCACACACAAAGCTCCAGCATTTGCTCACTGCCTTCCTCTGAACATTCACCACCCTCCACCAACAGCCTGTTCCAGCCTCAGACCCCTTCCCCTCTCTAGGATGCTGGCCAGGCTGTGCTGGGAGTGTTGAGTGCAGATCCAGCTCTGGTGCTCAGCACACTGAATTCCTCCTCAGCATCCCAGCACTCACCTGCTGCAGCTGACTGAGCTGGGGTTGGAAATAGAGGTGTAAGAGTCAGCCACCAACCTGTGTTTATCAGCAAGTCTGGAGAGGAAGGAAAGGGCTCTCAGCTCTTCAGCTGAGTTTGCTGGAGGCTGGGTCCAGCCTCTAAAGGTAACAAGGAAGAAGAGGGTGTGGTGAAACATCCCAGATGTGTCTGAAGGGGCCTTTGAACACACCTTGGCTCATCTTGGCTGCTTCCCAATGCTCCAGGCAGCTCCAGAGGTCTCCTCCTGGCACCTGCACCTCCCCAGGGCAGAAGGTGTCTGACTCAGGGCTGTGGGTGCAGGCAGTTGCCCCCCCAACTTTGCAGTGCTGCTGCTGGGGTGTCCTCAGGCAGGTTGATGTGGGTGAAGGAAGGCTGAAGCAGAGGAGATCTCACCAAGGACCTATTCAGAACTGCTGCTCCCTTCTGCATTCCAGGGAAAATGCATTCCATGGGCACCATTCAAGGGCAGGGATTGCTGTCCAGCTCCCCACTGAGTCTGGAGAGCATCCACCCCTCCCTGGGCATTGTGCTCCTGGGCAAGCTGCTGTGGGTGCCCTGCTGGAGCAGGGGGTAGGAGTGGGTGAGCTCCAGAGCTCCCTTCCAGCCCCACCCTGCTGGGGTTCTGGGGTTCTGTGATGTTGTTCATGAAAGCCACCCCTGAGGGGGTTTGCAGCAGAGAGGATTTTGCAGACACAGCCAAGTGCAGGAAGGGAGGTGCTGGGATGAAGTTTGACCCTCCAAGCATCACTGGAACTGGAGATCACCTCTGGAGCTTCAGAGACAACATGAGGCAGTGAAACCTCAGCCAAAGGGCAGAGTGCCCTTGGAGTGCCATGGCCCTTGGCTGCTGTTGGGATGCAGACCCTCCCCTGGGTGCTGCTGGCACTGAGGGGTGTGCGGGGCCGCAGCGGCTGCTGCCGGGCCGGGGGCGCAGGGAGGAGCTGCAGCACCGAGCGACTGCTGCCACCCCCCGGCCCTGCTGCTGCCCTGCCGGGCACCGCCGCACACCGCCGGAGACTGCCCTGCCCTGCCCTGCTCTGCTCTGCCCTGCCCTGCCCTGCCCTGCCCGAGCGACTCTCCTTTCGCAGGACGGAGCTAGCATCGCTGCAGCCACCTCTGCTCCTCACGGCTGTGACAGCAGCTCTTGGGTGGAGGGAGGAGTGGGGACCTTTGGCTTGGTGGGGTGGGAAGGGACCCCTGGAGCTCCCCCAGCCCAAGCCCTGCCCCAGCAGGGCACCCACAGCACAATGCCCAGGAGCACAATGCCCAGGGGGGGTTGGAAGCTCTCCACACAAGGACACTCCACAACCTCTCTGGCCAGCCTGCTCCAGCCCTCCAGCACCCTCACACCAAACAACTTTCTCCTCCTGCTCACATCCAACCTCCTGCCTGCCACTTTGTGCCCCTTGCCCCTTGTGCTGGCCCTGGGCACCACTGAGCAGAGTCTGGCCCCAGCCTCTTGCCCCCTACCCACAGCTCCTTTAGCTCTTGCTGAGCATTGCTCAGCTCCCCTCTGGGGCTGCTGGCCCCTGCAGCATTGCCAGGGTCAGGAGATGCTCACTGGCCAGCATGCTTCCCAGGTGGCTTTGGGGTGGCCCTCATCAGGTGCCAACATCTGCAGGATGTTGAGGATCAGAGCATCCCAAAGCCCAGGAGCTGGCAGCACTGCCTGGTGCAGGGCTGGTGGGAAGAGGAGCAGGAGGTGCAAAAGGGCCTCCCGAGGAGCATGTGAGAGCAGACAGGTCCCATGGGCTTGCTGGTGACAGCCATGTGAGGAAGGACTCCTCCTCATCCCCTCTGCAGGAGACCATGCATGAGGTGCTGGCTGGGGGTGAGCAGGAGCTGGGGCTGCAGTGTGGGACAGGGAAGTGTCTACCTTAGGCTCTTCCCCAGAGCCTGCTGAGCTTGGCTGTGTCTTCTAAAAGCTCTCCCTTGCTGCTGGCAGCAGCCAGGAGGGGTTTGCACAGGTCTGGCTGCTCCTGTGTGCTGCCTGGGGTTGAACTGATCCATATCAGGAGAAGACAGGGAGGGCACCAGGCAAAATGAGAGAGCAAGAGGTGCTGTGCAGCAGCAAAGTGCCTGCATGACTCCTGCTGCCACAGGAGCTGCTCTGTGAAGAGCTTTTATCTTCTCAGGTCCCAGCACAATTCATTGGGCTGAGCTCCTGGCAGCTGGGTCTGGCTACAGCTTCAGCAGCTTTTGATCCAGCTCCTGATGGGTTGTCAGAGCTGCAAACCTGCTTGCAGGCTGTCTGGAATGTTCTTGGGGGGGATGTGAAGGTGTCCTGGTTTCAGGATCAGGCTGAGAGGGTTGGGGTTGTTCAGCCTGGAGAAGAGAAGGATCCAGGGGCACCTTCAGGACTTAAGGGGCCAGAAGGAAGCTGGGGACAGAGTTTTTCTCAGGGCCTGTTGGGACAGGCCAAGGGGGGATGGTTGGAAGTGAAAGAGGGAGATTGAGAGTGGAGAGAAGGGAGAAATGTTTGGCAGTGAGGGTGGGGAGAGCCTGGCCCAGGCTGCCCAGAGAGGTGGGAGCTGCCCCATGGCTGGCAGCAGTGCAGGGCAGGTTGGTTGGGGCTGGGAGCAACCTGCTCTGGCTGCAGCTGTCCCTGCTGGCTGCAGGGCTGGACTGGAGGAGCTCTAAAGGTCCCTTCCAGCCCACCCCAGTCCATGATCTCTGACTCTCTGATCTCTGTGCACATGAAGGGCAGCAGGGACTGGAAATCCAGCCCAAGGCTGCTCCCTAGGGAGAAGCTGCCTGGAGGGTGCCTTGCAGCACCTGAGCACACACTTCCCAGAGCTGCTTTTCCAGCCCCTCTCTTCTGCCAGGCTCACTGTTTCTGCTCCAGGTTCTGCAGTACCTTGGCCTGGATGTGACTGAGGAGAAGAAGAGGCAGCTCAGACAGAGCCTCACCACGGACTCACAGGGCACAGTGGCCTATGGGGGTGAGCAGCAGCCCTGGGGCTGGGGGGGGCTTCTTCATTGGGGTGGGGAGGGGGCTTTGCTGGAGGCTGAGAGAGAGGCATCTGCTGAGAGGGAGCAAGTCAGAGCTGCCTGAGGATTGGGATAGCCTCCAAGCAGCTGGGAAAAGTCCCTGAGACAACAGAAGGTGCTGGGAGGAGCATCCATGGAGTGGAGATGCAAAGCTGGGGTGAGGCTCAGTGCCCCCAGGCCACAGCCTGGCAAGCAAGAGATGGGCAGCAGCAAATCAAAGCCCCTCTGGGACCTGCTGGAGCAAATCTGCTGCCCAGAAAGCTTTCCAAGAAAATTCAAAGCCCTCAGCAACATCCCCACCAGTAGCAATGTCCCCACCAGCAGTAGTGTCCCCACCAGCAGCAACATCCCCACCAGCAGTAGTGTCCCCACCAGCAGCAATGTCCCCACCAGCAGCAGTGTCCCCACCAGCAGCAGTGTCCCCACCAGCAGCATTGTCCCCACCAGCAGCAGTGTCCCCACCAGCAGTAGTGTCCCCACCAGCAGCATTGTCCCCACCAGCAGCAGTGTCCCCACCAGCAGCAAGTGTCCCCACCAGCAGCAATGTCCCCACCAGCAGCAATGTCCCCACCAGCAGCAATGTCCCCACCAGCAGCAATGTCCCCACCAGCAGCAGTGTCCCCACCAGCAGCAGTGTCCCCACCAGCAGCAGTGTCCCCACCAGCAGTAGTGTCCCCACCAGCAGCAATGTCCTCACCAGCAGCCTGCAGAGCAATGTCCCCTCTGGGAAGGGTGGGAGCCAGACCCTTGGTGTTCTCCTAGGAGAGAGGTTTGGTTTGCAGCTGGTGGGCACAGGAATGAGGCTGGCTGGGGGCACTGGGTGCAGGTGCTGGCAGTGCAGGTGCCACTCTAGGCATAAAGGCTTGGGCTGAGGACTGGAGGGGCTGGCATGGCAGTGCCACCTCCCCTCCTCTGCCCCAGTCCCTGCCTGTCCCACGCAGCTCCTGTGCAGTGCTTTCCTCCATATCCCACAGCAAACCACCTCTGGGCTCCAGGACCTGGCCTTTTGGGGACCTTCTCGAAGTGCTGAGGTCCTGGGGTTGGCTTTTGTTGAAGAGGTGGTGGCAGCTGGGGGGCTTCTGGCAGAGCAATCCGGGTTGGGCCTCAAACTGTAAAGCTCTGAGGACCACAAGTGTGAGAAGTCTGCTGGGAGAACCTCTGGGGTTGGCTTCTTGATGGGAGAAGACACAAGGGTTAGGTAAAGACCATCAGCAACCTCACTGGAGCCCAAGGGGCTCACCAGGCAGCCCAGCAATGTTGGAGAAGACTCTTTGGCATCTCCAGGCCTGCTCTGGCTGGCAGTCAGTGGGTGGCATTGTCTCCTGCCACACAGCACCTTCCCCTTCCAGCCCCTTAGCAGCTGCTGCTCTCTTGCAGATCTCCTCCAGGCTCTCAGGGCCCTGCTGCAGGAGGAGCTGGAGGAGGCTGGGGTGGACTCCAGCTGCATGCTCTTCACACAGCACGAAGTGGCCAACCTGCTGGACACCTCAGCCTTCCACTCCCCGGTCAGTCCAGCCTCCCTCCACCCTCCTGCAGGGAATCCAGGGAATTCTGAGAGGGGGAAAGCTAAGGGACCATGCCCTGGTTCTTCTAGAGCTCCAAAGAGAAGGCAGCAGCAGGCATTGACCATTTTGGTGACAGCAAGTTCTAGAGAAGGTCTCAAATGTCTCATTTGAGTGCACCCTGAATCAGTTTGCAGATGGCACTAAATTGGGTGGCAGAGTTGATCTGCTACAGGGCAGGAGGCTCTGCAGAGGGCCCTGGCCAGGCTGGATCCATGGCTGAGGCCAATGGGATGAGGTTCAACAAGGCCAAGGGCTGGGTCCTGCCCTGGGGTCACAACAACCCCAGGAAGGCTCCAGGCTGGGGGCAGAGTGGCTGCAAAGTGCCCAGCAGAGAAGGGCCTGGGGGTGCTGGGTGCCAGCAGCTGAAGAGGAGCCAGGGAGTGCCCAGGTGGGCAAGAAGGGCAGCAGCAGCCTGGCCTGGAGCAGCAATGGGGTGGCAGCAGGAGCAGGGCAGGGATTGTGCCCCTGGGCTGGGCACTGGGGAGGGCACAGCTTGAGTGCTGGGGTCAGGTCTGGGCTCTCACTGCAAGAAGGACATTGAGGAGCTGGAGCAGGGCCAGAGAAGGGCAAGAGAGCTGGGGAAGGGTCTGGAGAAGAGGGCTGGGGAGGAGCAGCTGAGGGAGCTGGGGGTGTTGAGCCTGGAGAAGAGGAGGCTGAGGGAGACCTCATTGCTCTCTGCAGCTCCCTGAGAGGAGGCTGGAGCCAGCTGGGGCTTGGGCTCTGCTCCCTAGGAACAAGGGACAGGACAAGAGGTAAAGGGCCTCCATGCCCAGGGGGTGCCTGATGCTGTCTGTCCCTCTGCCTTGCAGACCCTGGACTCTCTCAGCTGTACCAGCAGTGAGGAGCTGGAGCAGCTGCAGCTGGAGACGTTGGACCTGCGGCACGAAGTCCGAAGGCTCAAGGTGGAGCAGACCTCTGGGCTGCTGCCTTCTGCTCTGGCTGGCTCTAGTCACATAGCAGGGGTTGGGGCTGCCTCTCCCTCTTCAGAAGCCTCCAGCTTGCATTCTGCAGGTCCCTCACTGCAGAGGCTCTCTCCCCTCGTGGCACCTTTCTGCCTCTCAGCCTCACGTGGCCACTTCCTTGCTCTGGAAGCTTCCAGGCACATCTGAGAGACACAGGAAGGGCTCTCACAAACCACTGAAGCCCATGAACAGCAGAAGCACCACCACCACCTGCCCTCCCAGCCTCACCTAGCTCCAGCTGCCAGCCATGGCAGTGTCTAGGGGGATTGCTGCAAGCATGAGAGGCACCATGGGGGGAGGGACAGTGACCACAACTGCTCTACAACAACATCTAGAACATGGCTGTGGTGGGAAGGGGCTGCCAGGCCAGGGGACCTCAGAGCTGCCTGCCAGGACTTGAAGGGATCCTGCAGGAAGGCTGCAGAGAGACTTTTGCTGAGGGGGTCTGGAGCCAGGCCAAGGGGGAATGGTTTGGAGCTGAGGCAGAGCAGGGTTAGAGTGGAGCTGAGGAAGAAGTTGTTGAGTGTGAGGGAGGTGAGAGTCTGGCACAGGCTGCCCAGGGAGGCTGTGGCTGCCTCCTGCCTGGGGGTTTTTAAGGCCAGGCTGGATGTGGCTGTGAGCAACCTGATCTAGTGTGAGGTGTCCCTGCCCATGGCAGGGGGTTGGAACTGGATGATCCTTGGGGTCCCTTCCAACCCTGACAGTTCTGTGATTCTGTGAAGCCCTTGTCCAACTTCCATCATGGGCAGATGGAGACTGGAGCTGAGGAAGAAGTTCTTCAGTGTGAGGGTGATGAGACTCTGGCACAGGCTGCCCAGGGAGGCTGTGGCTGCCTCCTGCCTGGGGACATTCAAGGCCAGGCTGGATGAGGCCTTGGGCAGCCTGGGCTGGTGGGAGGTGTCCCTGCCCATGGCAGGGGGTTGCAGTAGATGCTCTCTGAGGTCCCTTCCACCCTGATCCATTCTGTGATCTCTCAGACAATGTCCTGTGGCTTATTCCTTCTAACCTGGTGAAACCCTTTCCCCTAGTCTCTGCTGAAAGAGGTGGAGAACAGCAAGAAGTCAATGGAAGATGAGCTTCAGAGGCTGAACCAGGTTAGCACAGGGATTGCTGGGAGCCTTGGGGGGGGGGGGGGTGGTGGGCAGGTGAGGGGGAGGTGGTGCATGAGGCAGAACTTGCTGGTGTTGCCTGCAGAAAGCCCTGGGGTTCCTGTCGGAGAACCGCACCCTGCACAGCAAGCTGCAGATGGCAGAGGTGGTGCAGAGGCAGGCACACAGTGCTGAGCAGGACTACGAGGAGGTCATCCACCTGCTGGAGGCTGAGATTGCAGAGCTGAAGATGCAGCTGGCAGGGAAGAAGGCAAAGCATGTCTCTGAAATTGAGGTAATGCAAGCACTCAGCCAGGGAAAACCCCCACAGCCCTCCGGAGCTGCTCCCAGGGCTTCTCCTCCTCTTCCCAGAGGAGAAAGTGAAGGAAGCAGAGCCTCCACTTGCTGAGTGTGAGCACAGGGCCAGCATGGACCCAAGGGCTGTAGGATTTCCACTGTCCCCTCCAAAAGGACCTTCAAGAAAGAGGAACTCCAGGAGAGCTGGGGAGGGACTTTGGAGAAGGGCTGGGAGTGCCAGGCTGAGGGACAATGGCTTGGAGCTGGGAGAGAGGAGAGGGAGAGTGGAGAGGAGGAAGAAATTGTTTGGAGTGAGGGTGGGGAGACACTGGCACAGGTTGCCCAGGGAGGCTGTGGCTGTGCCCTCCCTGGAGGTGTTGAGGGCCAGGCTGGATGAGGCCTTGAGCAGCCTGTGCTGGTGGGAGGTGTCCCTGCCCATGGCAGGGGGTTGGAAGTGGTGTGAGCCACTGAAGGCTGACTAAACAGGATGGGTTCATCCCACATCTTGGGGGTGATCACAGTGTCACAGTACATTAGAGGTTGGAAAGGACCTCCACAGATCATCCAGTCCAACCCTCCTGCCAGAGCAGGGTCACCCAGGGTAGTCTGCACAGGAATGCATCCAGGGAGGCATTGAATGTGTCCAGAGAAGGAGACTCCACAACCCCCTGGGCAGCCTGCTCCAGGGCTGTCACCCTCACACCAAAGAAGTTTCAACTCATGTTGAGCCTAAACCTTCTCTGTATCCATTGGTCCTTGTCTTATTACTGCACACCACCCAAAAGAGCCTGGCCCCTTCCCCTTGCCCCCCACCCCTCAGCTATTGATAGACATTGATCAGATCCCTCTCAGCCTTCTTCTCTCCAGACCAAACAGCCCCAGGGCTCTCAGGCTCTCTTCACAGGAGAGATGCTCAAGTCCCCAAATCATCCTCATGGCTCTCCCTGGGACTCCCTCCAGCAGGTCTCTATCTCCCTGGAACTGGGGAGCCCAAAACTGGACACAGGATTGCAGGTGTGGTCTCCCCAGGGCAGAGCAGAGGGGCAGGAGAACCTCCCTAGCCCTGCTGGCCTCACTTTGCTTGATAATGAATTCTTTTGGTTGGAAATCAGCAGGAGCAGTAGGTGACAGAGTACCCAAGCAGCTGAGCTGGGCAGCTGTGCCAGTGCAGGAGATATGGGCACCCATCAGGGTGTCCAGAGATGGGACAAGGGGCAACGGTTTGAGGCTGAGGCAGAGCAGGGTTAGATTGGACCTGAGGACAAGTTCTGCAGTGTAAGAGTGGTAAGAGTCTGGAAGAGGCTGCCCAGGAAGGTTGTGGCTGCCTCCTGCCTGGGGGTTTTCAAGGCCAGGCTTGGATGAGGCTTGGAGCAGCCTGGGCTGTTGAGAGGCTTCACTGTCCATGGCAGGCAGGTTGGAGCAGATGAGCTCTGAGGTCCCTTCCATCCTGAGCCATTCTGTCATTCTATGACCTCTGAGATCCCTTCCATCCTGAGCCATTCTCTCATTCTATGACCTCTGAGGTCCCTTCCATCCTGAGCCATTCTGTCATTCTATGACCTCTGAGATCCCTTCCATCCTGAGCCATTCTCTCATTCTGTCACCTCTGAGATCCCTTCCATCCTGAGCCATTCTCTCATTCTATCACCTCTGAGATCCCTTCCATCCTGAGCCATTCTCTCATTCTATCACCTCTGAGGTCCCTTCCCACCTGAGCCATTCCCTGACTCTCTGACCTCTGAGGTCCCTTCCATCCTGAGCCATTCTGTCATTCTATGACCTCTGAGATCCCTTCCATCCTGAGCCATTCTCTCATTCTGTCACCTCTGAGGTCCCTTCCATCCTGAGCCATTCTGTCATTCTATGACCTCTGAGATCCCTTCCATCCTGAGCCATTCTCTCATTCTGTCACCTCTGAGATCCCTTCCATCCTGAGCCATTCTCTCATTCTGTCACCTCTGAGATCCCTTCCATCCTGAGCCATTCTCTCATTCTATCACCTCTGAGATCCCTTCCATCCTGAGCCATTCTGTCATTCTATCACCTCTGAGGTCCCTTCCCACCTGAGCCATTCCCTGACTCTCTGACCTCTGAGGTCCCTTCCATCCTGAGCCATTCTCTCATTCTATGACCTCTGAGGTCCCTTCCATCCTGAGCCATTCTTTGATTCCATGACCTCTGAGATCCCTTCCATCCTGAGCCATTCTCTCATCTATCACCTCTGAGGTCCCTTCCATCCTGAACCATTCTGTCATTCTATGACCTCTGAGCTCCCTTCCCACCTGAGCCATTCTCTCATCTATCACCTCTGAGGTCCCTTCCCACCTGAGCCATTCTCTCATCTATCACCTCTGAGGTCCCTTCCCACCTGAGCCATTCTCTCATCTATCACCTCTGAGGTCCCTTCCCACCTGAGCCATTCTCTCATCTATCACCTCTGAGCTCCCTTCCCACCTGAGCCATTCTCTCATCTATCACCTCTGAGGTCCCTTCCCACCTGAGCCATTCTCTCATCTATCACCTCTGAGATCCCTTCCCACCTGAGCCATTCTCTCATTCTGTCACCTCTGAGGTCCCTTCCCACCTGAGACATTCTCTCATCTATCACCTCTGAGGTCCCTTCCATCCTGAGCCATTCTGTCATTCTATCACCTCTGAGATCCCTTCCATCCTGAGCCATTCTCTCATTCTATCACCTCTGAGGTCCCTTCCATCCTGAGCCATTCTCTGACTCTCTGAACTCTGAGGTCCCTTCCATCCTGAGCCATTCTCTGACTCTCTGACCTCTGAGCTCCCTTCCATCCTGAGCCATTCTCTGACTGTCTGACCTCTGAGCTCCCTTCCATCCTGAGCCATTCTCTGACTGTCTGACCTCTGAGCTCCCTTCCATCCTGAGCCATTCTCTCATTCTATCACCTCTGAGGTTCCTTCCAACCCTTTCTGTGTCCCTGGATCCATGACCCTTGCTTTCTACTCCTAGCCAGTGCCATGAATTGGTGTTTCCAAATGTTAAGTGATTGCACTTAACTAATAACCAATATGGCAATCAGGTATTAATAAAAATACCACTGACCCTTTATTAATGTGAAAATTGCCCAATTTGGTTAAATGGCATTGTTGTGTGGTTGGAAGATAGATTTACCACGGGAACATGCAGTCTTTGGGCAAAATACAATAATTCTATGCAAACTGGGAGGAAATAACTGGGGAAGAGAAGGTCCACAGGAGCAGGTAGTGCTCAGTTACAGAGGGGGAAGACTTGGTAAGAACCCTTAAGCCCAAGAGGTAATGAATTAATTACTCACAGCTGATTCTATCTACATGGGGGATGCTGCTGCTGCTGCTGCTGTGTTAGATATGAGGCTGTTGTAGTGTGGTGGGCTGAAATCCCCCGCCCACATTAACCACACCAGACTCGCTCAGTTCAGAAACAGATGGAGCTGTATTCACAGGCAAGACTGCAGCCTGTCCTGAAATGCAATGAGTACATAGAAATGTTGTAGTGTGGTGGGCTGAAATCCCCCTCCCGCATTAACCACACCAGACTCGCTCAGTTCAGAAGCAGATGGAGCACAGGCAAAAACTGCAGTCTGCAATGGAATCATAGAATCAGAATCACCCAGGTTGGAAAAGACCTCAGAGATCATCAGGTCCAACCTATCACCCTGCACCTCATGACTAACTAAACCATGGCTTCCAGTGCCACGTCCAAGCCTTTTGTGAACACCTCCAGGGATGATGACTCCACCACCTCCCTGGGCAGCACATCCCAATGGCAGATCACTCCTTCTGTGAAGAACTTTCTCCTCACAGTGTAATGAGGATATACAAATGTAGAGTGGTGGGCTGAAATCCTCCTCCCATGTTAACTCCAGACTAGCTCAGATCAGAAGCAAATGGAGCTGTATTCACAGGCAAGACTGCAGTCTGTGCTGAAATGCAGTGAGTAGGCACAAATACACACCAGTCACTACATTGCAAGTGTCTCCAAGGGGAATTATTAATTACCCTTACAACAATAATAAACAATATGGCAAATGGGTATTAACAAAAATATTAGTAACCCTTTATTAATATGAAAAGTGCCAAAACTCTTTAACTAGGATGGTTGTAGGACTGGGATATCTATTTCCAATAGGAATATGCAGTCTTGGGGCAGACTACAAACAATTCAATGCAAACTAGGAGGCAGTAACTTGGAACAAGAAGGTCCCTGAGAGCAGATAGCACTCGATTACAGCAGGGGGGAGGCTGGGTAAGAACCTTTAAACCCAAAGGGCAGTGCATTAATTACTCACAGCTGGTTCTACCCCCATGGGGGATGCTGCTGCTGCTGCTGTGTTAGCTTTGGGGCACTCTCGTAGGGTGCTGGTATGGGAGATTGCCAGCAGGAAGAGTTCATTGACCTCACTGCTGTCTACAACTACCTGAAGGGAGGTTGTAGCCAGGTGGGGGTTGGGCTCTTCTCCCAGGCAACTAGCAGCAGAACAAGAGGACACAGTCTCAAGTTGTGCCAGGGGAGGTATAGGCTGGAGATTAGGAGGAAGTTCTTCACAGAGAGGGTGATTGCCATTGGAATGTGCTGCCCAGGGAGGTGGTGGAGTCACCATCGCTGGAGACATTCAAGAGAAGCCTGGATGAGGCTCTTGGTGCCATGGTCTGGTTGATTGCTTAGGGCTGAGTGATTGGTTGGACTGGATGGTCTTGGAGGTCTCTTCCAAACTGGTTGATTCTATGATTCACTGCATAGTCCCAGGCTGGTTAACAACGCTCTGCGTGACGGGCACTGGCTTGGTTCCTGGGGAAACTGAGGCACGGCAGGAGTCTGGTGGCAAGGGGAAGCAGGCCAGGCAGATCTGGCTTCTAGGCTTGTGGCTTCTCTGGCTTGCTGTGTATGGCTCATGGCTATATCCCAGGCTCTGGACCAGGCACTCGAAGCAGGGCAGGGCAACTTGAGACAGCTTCTACAAGGTGGCTCCAAGTAGGCTTGAAAGCAAGGCTTAAAGCAAGGTTTGAAGCAACGCTTAAAGCAAGGCTCAAAGCAAGGTTTGAAGCAAGGCTTAAAGCAAGGTTTGAAGCAAAGCTTGAAGCAAGGTTTGAGCAAGGCAAAGGCAACTACCAGGTCAACCTCCATATACATCTGGCCAGTGATGGATTGGTCCAACAGGGCACTGAAGCTAAGGTGTAGCTGCCCAATGGAAAGGCCTTCTGCCAGTCTATAGTCATAAAAGGCAGTAACAAAAACCTGGTTTCTGGGGGAGCAGTGGTCAGCTTATGTGCTCTCACCCCAGATAAACAACTTGTTTACCAGACAGGCAGGAGTGCTGTCCCCTTTGTTCTTCCTCCCTTGTTGCCCTGTGTTTCTGCAGGAAGAAGAGGAGAGAGAAAGGGACCCTGTCTAGACATCTCAGGGCCTGTCTGGGTTTGTACTGGGACATGACAACAAATATGTACAATGAACAGAAAAACACAACTAAGCCCCCTGGCCTCAGAGGGGCCCTGGCTCTTTTCCCTGCCTTCCCCAGGAGGAAGAAAAACAAGAAGCAGAGAGGTTGTTAGAGCTTAGCTTTTCAAGGTCAGTATGCAGGTGTGCAAAGCAAAGGCAGAAGAGAAACACAGACTGCCCAGCAGAGAACCCCCAGACAGACTGACAGACAGACTGAACTTTGTTTTGAGTACTCTTAAACATTTCTCTCTCTCCAATGGAAGTGTTTAGAACAGTCATTCTTTTCCTTCTTACACCCAGTCCTGATTTATTTACATTCTTCTACTTCTCTGCTCAAACTCTGTGAAAAGGAATTAAAGGCATAGCCTCGAAACCACCAGAGAGGCTTCGGGGTGCTCTCATGGGGCACTGGCACAGCAGGCTGCTGGCAAGACTGGGATGGTTTTAAGACTGTCTTTGTAATTTTTCTTCACAAAGTTCAAGCAGAGAAAGTGGAAGAATGTAAATAAATCACTGCTGGGTGTAAGAGAGCAAAATAATGATGATTCCAAACACTTCCGTTGGAGAGAGAGAAATGCTTAAGAGCCACTACTCAAAACAAGATAGGGGAGAGTGGGGCAGTCAGGCACTCGGGCAGTCTGGCTTCTCTCTGTCTGCCTGCTGCTTCTCTCTCCTGGCTGGAGATAATACCCCTGCATACTGACTTTGACAAGCTCAGTCTAACAGCCTCTCTGCTTCTTGACTCTCTGCCTTTTGCCAGGGGGGTCTGGGGAGAGTCCTTCTGGCTGGGGGGGGAGGCCCCTTGGGGAAGAAGCACAGCCCCTTGAGGGGAGGGGGAAGCCAGGGGGCTTGGTTGTGGTTTTCTGTTGACTGTACCTATTTGTCAGTGTTGTGAATAGTGTCTGTTTGTACAGATTCATTGCATTTCATCATAAATTGTAGTTTTGCCTGTAAAACACAGCTTCATTTGCTTCCAGACTGAGCTAGCCTGGTCATTACAGGATCACAGGATGTTAGGGGTTGGAAGGGACCCAAGGAGATCATTGAGTCCAAACCCCCTGCCAGAGCAGGACAATCTAGCACAGGTCACAGAGGAACACATCCAGATGGGCCTTGAAAGTCTCCAGAGAAAGAGACTCCACAACCCCTCTGGGCAGCCTGTTCCAGTACTCTGTGACCCCTACAGTACAGAAGTTCCTCCTTGTGTTGAGGTGGAACCTCCTGTGCTGCAGCTTACATCCATTGCTCCTTGTCCTATCACAGGGAGCAAATGAGAAGAGCCTGTCCCCTCCCTCCTGACCCCCAGCCCTCAGATATTTATAAATGTTTATTAAATTCCCTCTCAGTCTTCTCTTTTCCAGATTAAGCAGCCCCAGGTCCCTCAGCCTCTCCCCATAAGGCACATGCTCCAGTCCCCTAACCATCCTCATAGCCCTCTGCTGGACCCTCTCCAGCAGGTCCCTGTCCCTCCTGAACTGGGGAGCCCAAAACTGAAGGCAGTACTCGAGATGAGGTCTCACCAGGGCAGAGTAGAGAGGGAGGAGAACCTCCCTGGCTCTGCTGGCCACACTCTTCTTAATACACTCCAGGATCCCATTGGCCTTCTTGGCCACCAGGGCACACTGCTGTCTCATGGATAACTTGTTATCCACCAGCACTCCCAGGTCCCTCTCCACAGGGCTGCTCTCCAGCAGATCCCATCCCAACCTGTACTGGTGCAGTTTATTCTTCCTCCCCAGCTGCAGGACTCTGCACTCGTCCTTGTTGAACCTCATTTGGTTCCTCTGTGCCCAGCTCTCAGTCTGTCCAGGTCACACTGGATGGCTGCACAGCCTTCAGCTGTACC
Source organism: Indicator indicator (assembly GCF_027791375.1). Taxonomy (NCBI): domain Eukaryota; kingdom Metazoa; phylum Chordata; class Aves; order Piciformes; family Indicatoridae; genus Indicator; species Indicator indicator. The sequence goes on from NW_026539214.1 coordinate 37,309, forward strand.
AGCCCAGCCTCCCAGCCTGGTGTCATCAGAAACTTGCTGAGCAGACTCTGTCCCCTCAGCAGTGTCACTGATGAAGAGGTTGGTGTGTGAAGCTTGTTGGTGTGGGAGGGGGTTTCAGCTCTCACACTGTTACAAGGGCAGTGCCTCGCTGTGGCAGGGCTGGGCTGGCCTCAGCAGCCGGCGGGTGGTTATCGATGCCTCTGGCCACGGGCACTTGCTTGTCCTGGGTAAACTGAGGCACAGCATGATTCCAGCAGCAAGGGGAAAGCCTGGCTCCGGCTTCTAGGCTCAGGGCTTCTCCAGCTTGCTGTGTATAGGCTCATGGCTTCATCCCAGGCTCTGGACCAGGCACTCAGGGCAGCTTCATGCAAGGTGGTTCCAACAAGGTGATGCAAGCACGGCTTGAGCAGGGTTGAAGGGCAAGGCGAAGGTGACTACGAGTCAGCCTGCACATATGTATTGGGTTCAAACTGGAACATAGAAGGTTTCAGCTCAACAGGAAGAGAAACTTCTTTACAGTGAGGGTGACAGAACACTGGAACAGGCTGCCCAGGGGGGTTGTGGAGTCTCCTTCTCTGGAGACCTTCCAAACCCACCTGGATGTGTTCCTGGGTGCCCTGCCCTGGGTGCCCCTGCTCTGGCAGGGGGGTTGGACTGGATGCTCTCCAGAGGTCCCTTCCAACCCCTACCACTCTGTGGTTCTGTGTTTGGACTGTGTGCAGACTACCCTAAGTGATCCTGCTCTGGCAGGGGGGTTGGACCTGATGATCTCTTGAGGTCCCTTCCAACCTCTGGTATCCTGTGAGACTGTGAGACTGTGATATCTTGCCCGAGATCCATTTGGGCCAATAGGGGCAACTGAAGCCAGCCCATAGTCACCCAAGAAAAAATTGTTCTGCCAGGCTGTGGCCATAAAAGGCAAACCAAAGGCCTTGCTTCTGGGGGAGCAGGGGCCAGCACACCTGCTCTTCCCTGCTAAACAACACTGCTTACCAGACAAGAGTACTGCGTCCAGTTCTGCAGCCCCTGTGACAAGAGGGAGATGGACATGCTGGAAGGTGTCCAGAGAAGGACCACGAGGATGAGCAGAGGGCTGGAGCTGCTCTGCTCTGAGGTCAGACTGAGAGAGTTGGGGTTGTGCAGTCTGGAGAGGAGAAGGCTCTGAGGAGACCTTCTTGTGGCCTTCCAGTATCTGCAGGGGGCTACAAGAAAGCTGGGGAGGGACTTTTGAGGATCTCAGGGAGTGACAGGACTGAGGGGAATGGAACAAAGCTGGAAGTGGGGAGATTCAGACTGGACATGAGGAAGAAGTTCTTCTCCATGAGAGTGATGAGAGCCTGGAATGGGTTGTCCAGGGAGGTGGTTGAGGCCCCATCCCTGGAGGTGTTTAAGGCCAGGCTGGATAAGGCTCTGGCCAGCCTGATCCAGTGTGAGGTGTCCCTGCCCATGGCAGAGGGGTTGGAACTGGATGATCCTTGTAGTCCCTTCCAACCCTGACTGATTCCATGATTCCACATGCATGGTCCTGCCTCCTTTGTTCCTCCTCCCGCACTGCTCTGATTTTCTGCAGGAAGGAGGGGGGGAGAGGCAAACCACATCCAGACACCTTAGGGCCTGTCTGGGTTTTGTGCCAGGCCTGTTTGGCCCTACCACGACACCAAAAGACCAAGGCTGAGGGTGCTGCTCACCTTTCTCCCTTCCCCCTGCCCCAGGAGGACATCCTGGAGCTCAGGAGACAGCTGTCCCTGGCCGACGGGCAGCTGCGGAAGTCCGAGGTGTCGCGGAAGCGCCTGGAGATCTGCAACAGGAAGCTGCTCCTCTTCGTGCAGGTGAACACTCACCCACCAGGAGTGAGAGGAGGCTGGGGGCTATTCTGTTCCATCCTCAACAGGCACTGGCTGCTGGTTAGGAGAAGCTGGGGAATGAGCTCCTCGGTGCTCACCAACCTCTCAGCTGTGTGGGGCAGGCTCTGCTGTCCCATGGGTCACCCCAACCTGCTCTGATTGAGGCTTCTCCAGGAACTCTCTTGGAGAGGGGTATCTGGGACCAGACTCTGCTCAGTGGTGCCCAGGGCCAGCACAAGGGGCAAGGGGCACAAAGTGGCAGGCAGGAGGTTGGATGTGAGCAGGAGGAGAAAGTTGTTTGGTGTGAGAGTGCTGGAGGGCTGGAGCAGGCTGGCCAGAGAGGTTGTGGAGTGTCCTTGTGTGGAGAGCTTCCAACCCCCCCTGGGCATTGTGCTCCTGGGCATTGTGCTGTGGGTGCCCTGCTGGAGCAGGGGCTTGGGCTGGGGGAGCTCCAGAGGTCCCTTCCAGCCCCCACCCTGCTGGGATTTGGGGATTCTGTGATTTGAGGACAGCTCTGACCATCCCTAGACTTCAGATCTTATGGTTCAGAGTTTCAGGCTGGAAGCAGCATTTGAGGTTGCTGTAAGCAGTGTTTGTCCCTGACACTTGTTGCTGCCTTCCTCTCAGACCCTCCTTCCCCTCCCTGCTGGGAGTAAACAAACCACTCTGTGCCTTTTCAGACTGCACAGGGGCCAGTGATGGTCTCACCCTGCAAAGCTTGGGATAAAATCCCTCTACAGCCCTGTCCAGGCCACTGACAGCATCACAGAATGAGTTGGGTTGGAAAGGACCTCAAAGCTAATCCAGCTCTGGGATTCTGGGATGCTGGTTGAAATGCTGCCTCTCAAGCTTCCCTTTGTATACCTGATGGTTGCTTCTCTACACAACAAACATGAACTTGCAGAGTGGTTTTTCCCCCCTGGATTTCCTGCAGACTCTCACACAGAATTGGTTTTGCCTTTGAACTGAGTCTTGTTCCCCTGCAGCTGTAGCAGCACTACAAGGTCCTCTGATGAGGGAAGTGGCCAGCATGGGAAGCACCAGGTCCAGCATATCATAGAATCACAGACTGGGTTGGGTTGGAAGGGACCTTAAAGATCATCCAGTTCCAACCCCCTGCCATGGTCAGGGACACCTCCCACCAGCACAGGCTGCTCAAGGCCTCATCCAGCCTGGCCTTCAACACCTCCAGGGAGGGCACAGCCACAGCCTCCCTGGGCAACCTGTGCCAGTGTCTCCCCTCCCACACTCCAAACAATTTCTTCCTCCTCTCCACTCTCACTCTTCCCTCTCCCAGCTCAAAGCCATTGTCCCTCATCCTGCCACTCCCAGCCCTTGTCCAAAGTCCCTCCCCAGCTCTCCTGGAGCCCCTTCAGCTACTGGAAGGTTGCTCTGAGGTCTCCCTGCAGCCTTCTCTTCTCCAGGCTGAACAGCCCCAACTCTCCCAGCCTGTCCCCACAGGGGAGCTTCTCCAGCCTCTGATCTCCTTTGTGTCCTCCTCTGTCCCCACTCCAACGGTTCCAGCTGCTAATATCTGCTACAGCTACTGGCAGCCTGCCCCAGGAGCTCAGCAGGCCCCAGAGGAGCACAGGGAAGCATGGATGCTGTGTCCTTCAGAGGAGGAATGAAATCACCTCCAGACCTGCAGCACTGTGTTCTGCTGCCTGCGTGGTGCGAGGCAGGACTCTGGAAGTGGATTTGACTTGGCCCCAGGGTCAGACAGCTCAGGATTTTGAGCAGTGGAACAAAACCCCTTCCCATTTTCCTAGAGCCCTGAGTGGTGATTTGAGCAGTCCCCAGCCATGCCAGCCAACAAGAGCCCACACATGCAGCCCGGGGCTGCTCCTGCCCACGGCCACTGACACACAGTCATTGTCTGGAGGAGTCCATTTGATGTTGCACTTCCTGGGCTTGAGAGCTGGGTTGGAAATGCCTCCTGTAGCTCTGTCTGCATATTTGCATAGGCTGTGAGTGCTGCCTGAGCTGCAAAGGGCCTTGAGACATTGGCTTCAAGGGCAATGAATAAGCAGAAGCTGATTACTGTCGTATTAAATCTGATCACCAGGGAAAACCCAGGGGGGTTGTTCTCAGGAATCATTCCTTCCTATGAGGCTGAAACCTCTTTTTGAAACCTCTTTTTTTTATATATTTCTCTTTCTTTTCCCTTTTTTTTTTTTTTTTTCTTTTTATTCCTTCCTTTTTTGTTTTGTTTTTGTTCTTTGGCTGGCAGAATGTCCACAAGGTCCTGAGCACATCCAGTCACCTGCCAGAGGAGAAAAGGTAGGAGATGGCTTCTGGGAATCTTCCAGAGGAAGATGAAATGTCCTTCTGTGCCCTTTCTCAGGGGAAGGTGATTCACACACAGCTTGCCCAGGGTTCCTGGATGTGTTGGCACTGTGGGAAAGATGCTCTGGAGGCTGCTGGTAGATTGGTGCTTGGAAGGAGGACTGAGGGTTGGCCTCATTTTAGGCTTTTTAGGGGAGTGAGTAGGTGCAGCACTCCTCTGGTTAAGTTGCTCTTGTGAGCAGAGCCCCTAAGGAGGTTGTTGCAGAGTTCTCAGCCACCTTCTTTTCCCAGCAGGAGCCAGGTTTTGGCTTTAGAGCTGTGTCCTCTTTTACTGGGGACCCCAGGAACTGCTAGAGTGTAAGCAAAGACCTGGCACAGCTCTCAGCTGCAAAAAAGGTTGCAGAAATAGAGTCCAGGCTTTGGGACTCCCCCTTCCAGGTGAACTTAGCTCCTGCCACCTGGGGAAAAAACTGCAGCACAACTTTCTCTGTGTTTTGAACTGATTGCATCATTGCAAGAGCTCACTGCCAACCACAGACTCACAGAATGCTCTGGGTTGGAAGCACCTCCAAAGCTCATCCAGTCCTCTGCACTCAGCAGGGACATCCTCCACTAGATCAGGTTGCCCAGAGCCCTGTCCAGCCTCACCTTGGATATCTCCAGGGATGGAGCCTCAACCACCTCCCTGGGCAACCTGCTGCAGTGTTCCAGCAGCCTCCTGGTGCAGAACTTGTTCCTCACATCCAATCTCAATCTGCTCTGCTGTAATTTCAAACCATTGCTCCTGCTTCTACCCCTGCAGTCTCTCCCCATCCTCCTTGTAGCCCCCCTCACATACTGGAAGGTTGTTATTAGATCTCCCCAGAGCCTTCCCAACCCCTTCCAAAAAGTAAGGTTTTAAGAATGACTGAAAAGGATTTTGAAGTTTCCAGGGCTGTTACTGATCACCTAGTGAAGGAAAAATGGTTTGGAGACATAAAAAATCATAAAAAAATGCCTTTGAGAATAGAAGCCAAATCTTTTGAGCTCTCTGTAAGACAACAACAGAGTCATTAAGGTTGGAAAAGCCCTCTGGGATCATCCAGTCCAACCAGCAACCCAACACCACCTTGGCCACCAAACCATGGCCCCATGGCCACACCGTTCTGCAACACCTCCAGGGATGGGGACTCCACCACCTCCCTGGGCAGCCTCTTCCAGTCCCTGACCACTCTTGCAGCAAAGACATTTTTCCTCCTCTCCAACCTAACCTCCCCTGGTACAATTTCAGGCCATTGCCTCTTGTCTTAATGGTGGTTACGTGGGAGAAGAGACCAACACCAGCGTCACTCCAAGCAAGGAGGTCTCCCCTCAGCCTTCTCTTCTCTAGATTAAATAGCCCCAGTTCCCTCAGGTGCTCCTTGTGCACCATGCCCTCCAAAGCCCTCACCAGAGCCTCCTGCTGATCAGAGGGCTGGAGCATCTCTACTGTGAAGACAGGATGAAAGAGTTGGGGCTGTTCAGCCTGGGGAAGAGAAGGCTCCAGGGAGACCTTAGAGCAACCTCCCTGTACCTGAAGGGGACCTACAGGAAGGCTGGGGAGGGGCTGTTCAGAAGGAGCTGTGGGGATAGGAACAGGGGCAATGGTTTGAAACTGGAGCAGGGGAGGTTTAGGTTGGACATCAGGACGGAGTTCTGCACAGTGAGGGTGAGGAGACACTGGGACAGGCTGCCCTGGGAGGTGGTTGAAGCTCCATCCCTGGAGACATTCAAGGTCAGCTTTGCTATGTCCCTGTCCAGCCTGCTCTGGTTGGAGGTGTCCCTGCTGCCTGCAGGGGGGTTGGACAAGATGCCCTTGGAGGGTCCCTTCCAACCCAACACAAGGTGTGAAGCTGTGCTGCTGAGTGACAGAGATCAACCCCCCAAGAGCCCTGAAGTGACCTAGAATGTCCTTCCTGAGAGGCTGGCCAGGATTTACAGTGACCAGTCCATGATGGAAGTATTGATGGCACTTTCCATATTTGTAAGAGCCAGCAGTGACACAGAAGAGGATAAAACAGAGGCAGTCTCAGACACATCTCTTCCATCTTCAGATCTTGTTGACCTTTTGCTCTCAGAAGCTAAAGAGCTGCTAGCACCAATCCTCTCCAGCAAGGATGGTAAGCACTGAAGGAACTGGAGAAACCTGCACCCCAGCAAGCCTTCAGCATGTCTGTCACTCTTATTTGCACTTCCCACCACCTTCCATCCTTTTTCCATAGCAGTTAAGCCTCCCATGCATGGTCCCTGATTCCAAGATGGATTTGCCCTCCGTGTCTCCATGTGACTCAGCTCTGAGTCTGAAGGAGTCCCAGGGGGTGACTTGTGCCCAGGGCCAGAGGGAAGGCATTCATCCGGGATTAACAACCCCCAAACCCTTCCAGGCAGCAGGATGGCTTCGCAGAGCCAGAGAAATGCTGCTCCAAAGGGGCTGCTGGAGATGAGGAGTCAAACCCTCCGCTCCAGGCAGGACTCTACTCCAGATGGAATCAGCAGTGGGTTCAGCCAGCTGGGCTCTCAGCCCCCAGGGATGGCAGCCCACAGCCTCTCTGCATGAGCTGCTCCTGTGCTGCTTTATGTGAAAAAGCTTTTCCCAGCATCTAGCCTGAACTCCCTCAGGTCCCATGCCTGGCCAGTGCCCCAGGTTATGTTGTCTGCTGCTGCCAGGAAGAGCTTGGCTCCACCATCCTTCTGGCCCTGGAAAGCAGGAGTGGGTGCTGTGAGGTCACCTCTCAGCCTTCTCTTTGCCAGGCTAAACAAGCTCAGCTCCCTTACAGCCCTCCCCAGCCTCTGCCTGCAGGTTATAAGCCCTCAAGGTTGCCTTTGCAGGAGCCTGGCCAGTTTCTCAACAGCTTTGAAACAGAGATCCAAACCTTCCTTACACAATCCAGGAGCCGAACCTTCCTTATGCCATTCAGGTGTGCCTACAGCTATGCTGAGCAGAGGGGAAGAGTCATCTCCTCTTTCCTTGGTGAACAAACCAGCCCAGACTCCCTTCCCTCACCTGGCTGTCATCTAGCTCCATGTCCCAGACTGGGGCTCTGAGCTTGGTCCATCAGCCATAAGCATTATCTGACCCCCCCTGCCTCCTGCCATGCAGAAGGAGACTTCTGGTCTCCTCCATGCCCCAGGCAGGTGAGCAGACAGCCCCTCATAGGTGCCCAACCTTTACCCTTTGCTTCTATTCCCCAACCAAACGTGGCCAAAGCCCAGCAGTGACTTTGTCTCAAAGCCCAGGACAATTCCAGGAGGGTGTCAGCATCTTCAGGGTTCCTGCTTCCTCTCCCTGTGCCTTAGCACCATATAGCAGCTCTGCTTGCTCCTGCCATGGTCCAAACCCTCCATTCACACCTGGCTGTCTGCTTCCTTTTGCAGCTTCACCGTGTGACAGGGACCAGTGCCTGCCTGCTGAAGGGATCCCAGATTCCAAGGAGTAGGTGTCAAACCCTCCCTGGGCTCTAACTGTGACACTAAAACAAAAAGCCCTGGTTGGTTGCTTGGCTTTTTGCTTGGCAACTTTGAGCCACATCCTCAAGGAAAGGCCAGGTCAAGGCAATCCATCCCTGCCTAGCCAGCATGCCCAGGAAAGGACATTCCTGGGTATCTCTTTTGTTCCCTTACATGTTCTTTTTCTCTCTGGCCAGCTGGGAATTTATGGTTCCATGGATCATCCAGCTGGGATCTTTATAGAGCACTGTGAGTCCTGACTAAGGGAAAAAGAACCATTCATGGATTGATAGAATGGGTTGGGCTGGAAGGGACATCAAAGACCATCCAGCTCCAACCCCCTGCCATGGGCAGGGACACCTCCCACCAGCACAGGCTGCTCAAGGCCTCACCCAGCCTGGCCTTCAACACCTCCAGGCAGGAGGCAGCCACAGCCTCCCTGGGCAACCTGTGCCAGTGTCTCACCACCCTCACTGCAAAGAATTTCTTCCTCCTCTCCACTCTCCCTCTCCCCTCTCCCAGCTCAAAGCCATTGTCCCTCATCCTGGCACTCCCAGCCCTTGTCCAAAGTCCCTCCCCAGCTCTCCTGGAGCCCCTTCAGCTACTGCAAGGCTGCTCTGAGGTCTCCCTGCAGCCTTCTCTTCTCCAGGCTGCACAGCCCCAACTCTCCCAGCCTGTCCCCACAGGGGAGCTTCTCCAGCCTCTGATCATCTTGGTGGCCTTCTCTGTCCCTCTCCAGCAGCTCCAGGTCCTTCCTGTGCTGGGGGCCCCAGAGCTGGAGGCAGTGCTGCAGGTGGGGTCTGAGCAGAGCAGAGCAGAGGGGCAGAATCCCCTCCCTGTGCTGCTGCTCTCCTGCTCTGGATGCAGCTCAGCACACAGCTGGCTCTGGGCTGCCAGGGGCCATTTCCAGGTTAGGGAAATCATTTTCAGACAAAGCAGGTGGCCAGCAGAACTTTGCACTAGCCAGGCAAGTTCTTTTCTTTCCTAAACAGCCAATGTTGTCTTCGGGGGGGTCCTCTGCCTAAAGCCTCTGTCTCCCTTTTCAGCCACCTCCATCAGAAGACAACGTGGCCCCCTCCTGCTGGCCAGGCCAGGAGCGATGCACCGCAGCCGCCCAGCCCAGCCCAGGACCTGCCGCAGTTGCCTCCGGGAACCTCCCACGGCTTGGGCTGCGACCCAGCTGCTGCTGCGCCGGGAGGAGGGAAGGACACACCTTGAGTGCTTCACCTTCCAGGCAAACCAGGCTGAGAAAGCAGCTTTCTGATACGAGATTAAGTCCTCCTAAGCACCCAAGGCTTTGCCAGCAGCCTCCCCCTGCGTGTCTACCTCCGAGCTATCATCCAAGGCTATTTGCTCACGGTTCTGCAGCTTTATAGGATAACAAACAAAAACCTTCTCAAGAGGCTCCAAGAGCCTGGATTTCACTGGCAGCCTTTTAGAGCTTGCATCCTGGCTAGTAAGAGGAGCGTGAAGGTACCCAAGGGACTCAGGGGTCTCCAGCAGACTCCTTTTTGGGGTTTCATCTGAAAAAACAAAGCGTCTTTAGTGGCTGTAAAATGAAAGCAGCTTCAGCTGTAGTGTCCTAGCTGTCTTGGGAGAGATTCTTCTCCTTCTCTTCTTTCTGGTCTAGCTTATCCCAGCTGCAATGCTTGAAATGAAGAGCACCACCTCAGAGAGCTGGCCACAGAGAGCGTGGAGATAGCCAGCTGCATGCCACTGGTGCCACCCTGCACTCCCTGGAAGGCAGGAGGGGACATAGTGACCATATTTCAGGGAGGGCCCCTGGTGGCACTCAGAAACTGGATCTGTGTGATGCAAGAGTGGAAGTGGAGAGCCAGGTGTGGGCTGGAGAGCCAAGAGGAGCACAGGCTCTGGCAAATAAAATGGAAACACTGCTCACAAGGCTGTTGGCTCTCTGGGTTATGTGAGTGCAGTCGTTGTGGTCTCTGAGGTGAAGATCCTCCCTGGGTCATGGAGGCAGGGAATCATCACAGAAATCCGAGAATTATGGAATCACAGAGTCATAGAAATAATAGAAACATAGAATTATACAATCATGGGATCATGGAAATCATAGAAACATAGAATTATAGAATCATGAAATTATGGGATCATAGAAATCATAGGATCATGGAATCATGGAATTGTAGAAACATAGAATTATAGAATCATGAAATTATGAGACCATAGAAATCATAGGATCATGGAACCATGGAATCATATAAATCATAGAAACACAGAGTTATAGAATCATGAAATTATGGGATAATAGAAATCATAGGATCATGGAATCATAGAAATAATAGAAACCTAGAATTACAGAATCATGAAATCATGGGATCATAGAAATCATAGGATCATGAAATCATAGAATCATGGAATCACAGAAATCACAGAATCATGGGATCACACAATCATGGAATCACAGAAATCATAGGATCATGGAATCACAGAAATCATAGAATCATGGGATCACACAATCATGGAATCACAGAAATCATAGGATCGTGGAATCATAGGATCATGGAATCATAGAAATCACCAAATTATGGATTCACATAATCATATAAATAATAGAAACCTAGAATTACAGAATCACGGAATCGTGGGATCATAGAAATCATGGAATCATAGAAATCATAGGGTCATGGAATTATGGGATCACAGAATCATGGAATCACAGAATCATGGAATCATAGAATCATAGAATCAGAGAAATAGAATCATGGAACCATAGAATCATAGAATAATGGAATAATGGAATCACAGAATCATAGAATTATAGAATCAGACATGGAATCATAGAAATAATAGAATCATGAAATCATAGAACCATAAAAATCATAGAATCATGAATAGAGTCCTAAGAATCATATAATCATGGGATCACAGAATCATAGAAATCATGGAATAATGGAATCATTGAACTAATAGCATAACAGAATCACAGAAACCAGAGAATCATAAAATTACAGAAACATGGAATCAGGGAACCATGGAATCATAGAAATCACAGAATCAGGAGATCAGGGAACCATAGATTCATAGAAATCAAAGAATCACAGAATGTTTTGGCTGGCAAAGCCCTTTCAGCTCCTCCAGCCCAACTCTGCCCAGGCTGGGGCTCAGCCATGGCCCTCAGCACCACAGCTCTGCCTCTTGGAAACACCTCCAGGGATGGGGATTCAGCCACCTCCATGCACAGCATGGACCAGGGCTTGAGAACCCTTCCAGTGAAAAAGTTTCCTCTCATGTCCAACCTAAACCTCCCTTGGTTCCCTTTTTCCTCCCTCTTCCTTTGGCAGCTGGTAGCCAGATGCAGGGAGAAGTGGCAGGAAAATGGGGTCCATGCCTGGTGTTACCCAGAATGATTCAAATCTCCTTTTGGGTGGTGGGGGTGGTGGTGTTCAAAGACTGAGGATCCTTTATAGCCTAAACTAAAGGCTTAGGAAAAATCCTGACCTCCATCAGTATCAACTATACTTGAAGATACAAAGCAGTTAAGTGTGGGGGAACTTCCCAGCTGCATCACTAACCAGCCTGAAATGTTGGTGAAACTTCAGTTCCTAGCCTAGGGGGGAGGAAATCTCTGGAGCATGTGGCTCAGAGTGTAAATAAGGAGCTGCTTTGGGAAGGAAAGGTGAATCCTTGTAGCACTCACAAGGAATCACAAAGTCAGAATGGCTCAGGGTGTAAAGGACCTCAGAGAGCATCTACTGCAAAGCCCCTGCCATGGGCAGGGACACCTCCCACCAGCCCAGGCTGCCCAAGGCCTCATCCAGCCTGGCCTTCAACACCTCCAGGCAGGAGGCAGCCACAGCCTCCCTGGGCAGCCTGTGCCAGGCTCTCACCTCCCTCACACTCAAGAATTTCTTCCTCAGCTCCAGTCTCCATCTGCCCGTGATGAAAGTTAGACAAGGGCTTCACAGAATCATAGAATTGTCAGGGTTGGAAGAGACCCCAAGGATCATCCAGTTTCAACCCCCTGCCATGGGCAGGGACACCTCACACTACAGCAGGTTACTCAGAGCCACATCCAGCCTGGCCCTGAACACCCCCAGGCAGGAGGCAGCCACAGCCTCCCTGGGCAGCCTGTGCCAGACTCTCACCACCCTCACACTCAACAACTTCTTCCTCAGCTCCACTCTAACCCTGCTCTGCCTCAGCTCCAAACCATTCCCCCTTGGCCTGGCTCCAGACCCCCTCAGCAAAAGTCTCTCTGCAGCCTTCCTGCAGGATCCCTTCAGGTCCTGGCAGGCAGCTCTGAGGTGCCCCTGGAGCCTTCTCCTCTGCAGGCTGCACACCCCCAGCTCCCTCAGCCTGTGCTCACAGCAGAGCTGCTCCAGCCCTTGCAGCATCTTTGTGGCCTCCTCTGGCCTCACTCCACAGCTCTGAGTCCTTGTCCTGCTGGGGACAGCAGAGCTGGAGGAAGGATTGGAGGTGAGGTGTGAGCAGAGCAGAGCCCAGGGGCAGAATCCCCTCTCCTGCCCTCTGCCCACACTCCTCTGGCTGCAGCCCAGCACACAGCTGCCTGCTGGGCTGCAGGAGGGCACTGCTGGCTCCTGGGGAGCTGCTCAGCACCCAGCACCCCCAAGGCTCTTTCTTCAGGGCTGCTCTCAACCTACTCTGCACCCAGCCTGGATTTGTGCCTGGGGTTGGCCTGACCCAGCTGCAGGACCTTGCACTGGGACTTGCTGAATCTCCTGCAGTTGGCACTAACTTCTCCAGCCTCTCAAGATCCCTCTGGATGGATCCCTTGCCTCCAGTGGGTCCAGCACACCACCCAGCTTGGTGTCACCAGCAAACTTGCTGAGGGAGCCTCAATGCTGCTGCCCACATTGCTGACGAAGATGATAAGCAGCACTGGGCCCAGGACAGACCCCTGAGGACCTCCTCCTGGTCACCGTTGTGCAGCAGAAAGGTTGGGCAGGTAGCCACCAAGGCTTTATCTCTAAAGGTGAATGTAGCAGAGAGCCATTAGCAGTGTGTTTATCTGCAGCCCGATAGCTGAGGTAACCCAACCTGCTCTAAATGTGCTGGACCCCAGCTCATTACAGCTCCAGTTTCATCCCTGCCACTGATCTCTGCCTCCTCACTGGGTGACCTTGGGCAGCACACTTCAGCTCACTTTTGCACCAGGATCAGCAGAGAGGATCAGCTTCTCGGAGCAGCACAGGGAAGACAAAGCCCCAGGGACCCACCCTGGTGTGCAAGCTTCTGGCACAAAAGGATCTGGCAAAAGGCGTGGGAGGAAGTGCTCCTGATCCCTCTTTCCTGGGAGAAAAATTTAATTTTTTGTTGAATCTTACAGAATTCCAGCAGGGTGGGCTTGGAAGGGACCTCTGGAGCTCACCCAGCCCAAGCCCTGCCCCAGCAGGGCACCCACAGCACAATGCCCAGGAGCACAATGCCCAGGGGGGGTTGGAAGCTCTCCACACAAGGACACTCCACAACCTCTCTGGCCAGCCTGCTCCAGCCCTCCAGCACCCTCACACCAAACAACTTTCTCCTCCTGCTCACATCCAACCTCCTGCCTGCCACTTTGTGCCCCTTGCCCCTTGTGCTGGCCCTGGGCACCACTGAGCAGAGTCTGGCCCCAGCCTCTTGCCCCCTACCCACAGCTCCTTTAGCTCTTGCTGAGCATTGCTCAGCTGCCCTCTGGGGCTGCTCTTCTGCAGGCTCTCAGCCCCAGGGCTCTCAGCCTTTGCTGCTCACAGAGCTGCTCCAGGCCCCTCAGCAGCTCTGCAGCCTGCTCTGGTCTCTCTTCAGTCTCTCTAAACTTCATACCCAGTTTTTGCTTAGCTTCTGTAAAACAAGGCAGGCTAAAAGTGTAGAGGTAGCAGAGGTGAAATCCAGTTCTGAACACTGCTATGGAGACCAGCCAGTACAGAGGAGGCCACAAAGGTGATCAGAGGCTGGAGAAGCTCCCCTGTGGGGACAGGCTGGGAGAGTTGAGGCTGTTCAGCCTGGAGAAGGCTCCAGGGAGACCTCAGAGCAACCTTCCAGTATGTGAAGAGGCTCCAGGAGAGCTGGGGAGGGACTCTGGACAAGGGCTGGGAATGCCAGGCTGAGGGACAATGGCTTTGAGCTGGGAGAGGGGAGAGGGAGAGTGGAGAGGAGGAAGAAATTCTTTGCAGTGAGAGTGGGGAGACACTGGCACAGGTTGCCCAGGGAGGCTGTGGCTGTGCCCTCCCTGGAGGTGTTGAAGGCCAGGCTGGATGAGGCCTTGAGCAGCCTGGGCTGGTGGGAGGTGTCCCTGCCCATGGCAGGGAGTTGGCACTGGGTGGTCGTGAAGATCCCTTCCAACCCAATCCATTCTGTGATTCTATGATGATTCCAAGTCTGTTCCCATCACTGGAGGCTTCAGAGCCTTCTCTTCCTCCCAGCTCCACTCTGTGACACAGGCTGGCCTGCAGCCCAGCTCTAGAGAGTGGAAACAGACTCCCTGCTGCCTGAGATGTGGCTCTGCAGAGCAGCTGAACTTTGCTGCTGAATTTTTCAAGAGGCTTTTTAATGTTTCAGCACCCCTGGCTTCCTGAGGCTTGTTGAACACGTGTGGCAGAGGCCACCTTAGGGTGGTGCTGCAGAAAGGGCTGGGCTGGCCTCCTGATCCTGCCTGCCCTCTGCACCATCATCTTCCTCCTGCACAGGGCTGAGTCTGCCCTAGAACTGCTGGGACTGGCCACAGAATCTTCTGACCTCAGTGGCTACAGCATGGCCACAAACCTCCTCTGCAGCTTCTGCAGAACCTCCAGGTGTGGCCACAGAATCTTCTGGCCTCGCTGTGTCCAGCATGGCTACAAACCTCCTCTGCAGCTTCTTCAGAACCTGCAGCACTGGCCACAGAATTTTCTGGCCTCACTGAGTCCATCATGGCCACAAACCTCCTCTGCAGCCCCTCCAGAGGTCAGCTGCTGTTGTAAGAAGGGCAGTAGGAGGAACAATGCCATGAAGAAGCTCCACAGGTCTTCTTCTGCACCACCTCACTGGAGTTTCTGATGAGTTCTTCCAATTTATGCCCACAGATGAGGCTTAGGCAGTTCAGGGGAAGAGTTTGCAGCAGAACAGTTCCCAGTAATGGGGGAAGTGGAGCCTGAATGGTCTCTCCAGAGCAGATGTCCTTCCTGGCAGATGTTCTCCTTTCTAACTGCAGAGCCTGGCAGGAGTTCCTGGGCTGGGCTCCTGTGGGGTGAGAACTTCTCTCCAAGCAGCTCCCATGAGAAGAAGAGAGGGCTGAATGCCAGCCCTTCAGGAAAGAAGCAAGAGACATCATGGCCTGGATTGTCCTCTGCTCTGCTCTGCTCTGCTCTGCTCTGGGGAGACTCCACCTGCAGGGTTGGGGCCAGCTCTGGAGCCCCCAACACAAGAAGGACATCAAACTTTCAGGGTCCAGAGAAGGGCCATGAAGATGATCTGATGGCTGGAGCACATCTCCTGTGAGGATGGGCTGAGGGAGTTTGGGTTGTTCAGCCTGGAGAAGAGAAGGCTGCAGGGAGACCTTAGAGCAGCGTTCCAGTACCTGAAGGGGCTCCAGGAGAGCTGGGGAATGACTCTGGACAAGAGCTGGGAGTGCTCATCCAGTCCAACCCCTGTACTCAGCAGGGACATCCTCCACCAGATCAGGTTGCCCAGAGCCCTGTCCAGCCTCACCTTGAATATCTCCAGGGACAGGACCTCAACCACCTCCCTGGGCAACCTGTTCCTGTGTTCCAGCAGCCTCCTGGTGCAGAACTTGTTCCTCACATCCAATCTCAATCTGCTCTGCTCTGGTTTGAAGCCATTGCCCCTGGGCCTGTCCCTGCAGGCCTTTGCAAACAGTCTCTCTGCAGCCTTCCTGCAGGCTTCCTTCAGGTACAACATAGAACCATTAGGATTCAGGCCTGCCAGCAAGGCTTTGCCAGGGGCAGGTCCTGCCTGACCAACCTGGTGGCTTTCTATGACAAAGTGACTGTGGCAGTGGCTAAGGGATGACCTCTGGATGTGATCTATCTGGACTGCCTTTGACAATCCCCACAGCATCCTGCTGGACACATTGGAGAGATGTGGATTTGCTGGGTGGATGTTCAGTGGGTAAGGAATTGGCTGGATGGTTGCATCCAGAGGGTGGTGCTCAGTGGCTTGAAGTGCAGATGGAGAACAGTGACAGTGGTATCCCTCAGGGGTCTGTGCTGGGACCTGTGCTGGGTAATATTTGCATCAATGACACAGACAGTGAGATTGAGGCACCAGCAGCAGGGTGCAGATGGCACCAAGCTGAGTGGTGCTGTGGACACACCAGAGGGACAGGATGGCACCCAGAGGGACCTGGACAGGCTGAGAGGTGGTGCCCAGGTGAAGCTCAGGAGGTTCCACAAGAGCAAGGGCAGGTCCTGCCCCTGGGCTGGAACAATCCTCACTGTCAATACAGACTGGGGGAGGAGGGGATGGAAACAGCCCTGGGGAAAAGGACTTGGGGGTGCTGGTGGGGGAGAAGCTGGACAGGAGCAGGCAGGGGGAGCTTGCAGCACTGAAGGCCAAGGGCAGCCTGGGCTGCATCCACAGCAGCACTGCCAGGGATCCAGAGAGGTGATTCTGACACTTTGCTCTGCTGAGACCTCACCTGCAGTGCTGTGAGCAGCTCTGGAGCCCTCAACACAGGAAGGACATGGACCTGATGGAGAGGGTCCAGAGGAGGCCATGGAAATGCTCAGGGGGTTGGAGCAGCTCTGCTCTGGGGAGAGGCTGAGGGAGCTGGGGGTGTTCAGCCTGGAGAAGAGGAGGCTCTGGGGAGACCTCATTGCTCTCTACAGCTCCCTGAGAGGAGGCTGGAGCCAAGTGGGGGTTGGGCTCTGCTCCCTAGGAACAAGCAATAGGACAAGAAGCAGCAGCCTCAAGCTGCCTCAGGGGAGCTTTAGGTTGGACATGAGAAGAAACTTCTCCCCTGGAAGGGTTCTCAAGCCCTGGCCCAGGCTGCCCAGGGAGGTGGCTGAACCACCACGTCTGGAGGTGTTCCAAAAGGGCAGAGATGTGGTGCTGAGGGCCAGGGCTTGGCCCCAGCACTGTCAGAGACAGCCGAGGGTCGGACTGGCTGTTCTCAGGAGTCTCCAGGGCTTGGCCCCAGCACTGTCAGAGACAGCCGAGGGTCGGACTGGCTGTTCTCAGGAGTCTCCAGGGCTTGGCCCCAGCACTGTCAGAGACAGCCGAGGGTCGGACTCGCTGTTCTCAGGGGTCTCCAGGGCTTGGCCCCAGCGCTGTCAGAGACAGCCGAGGGTCGGACTGGCTGTTCTCAGGGGTCTCCAGGGCTTGGCCCCAGCGCTGTCAGAGACAGCCGAGGGTCGGACTCGCTGTTCTCAGGGGTCTCCAGGGCTTGGCCCCAGCGCTGTCAGAGACAGCCGAGGGTCGGACTCGCTGTTCTCACGGATCTCTCCCCACCCCTCCTCCAGCCTTCGCCTCCCTCAGCAGCCGCAGCCCAACCGCGCGCCGCGAGATGGCGGCGGGAAGCGCACGTGCGCGGGGGTGGGCGGGGCCATGGCCGCCCTTCGCCCCGCCCCCCGCCGCAGCACAATGGACAGCGCGCGGCAGCGGCGGCGCGCGTGAGGGGTGGAGGGGGCGGTGCAGGGCGCGTGGAGCCCGTGGCGGGTGGCGGCGCCGGCGCGGGTCGGGGACCTGGGCTGGAGCGGTCGGTGCTCCGTTATGGGCCCGGCCGTGTTCCGCCGTGCTCCAGGTGAGGAGCTGTGGGAGGCGGAGGGCAAGGGGAAGGGGGTGGCGCTGACTCCCTGGGTCCCTCGGGGTCGCTGTGGGAGGGGTGGGTGAGCGGTGAGGGGGCTGAGGCGCTGGCCGCAGCCTGTGGCAGGGCCGTCTGTGGGGAGCTAAGGGGGAATCGGTGACAGGGTGTGGGGAGGTGCGGGCAGCCGTTCGTGCATATACGGGAAGACTCGAGGTAAAGTTCAGTCGTAATCCTACGAGGATGAGGGAGGGAGCGGGCGGGAAGGGAGCGGCAGGCTCAGGCTGGGGATCCCTTCGGGCTCGCTGCAGTAAATGGGTTTGAAGTTTGCTGGTTCCTGCCCTGCTTCGAGGAGGCTGGCTAGCAGCTGGCCCTGCCCCGGCTGGCTGCTGAGCCCCAGAGCAGGCTGGCCCGCGGTGGGTGGTTCCCAGCAGCCCGGCTGGACTCGGCTGCTGAGGGCTCCTTGGGTCTGAAAGTTGAGAGCAAACCGCCCTGAAGGGTTCGTGAGCGCAGGCTGACCCCAGGGAGCTGCTCCCGAATGTCTTGGTGTGTTCGGGTCAGGTTCTGTATAAAACCCCACTGGCTCTAGGGCAGGGTTAAACCAAGCCTGTGCTGCTCTCCAGGTCACTGGGCTTAGCTCCTCCAAGGAGTAAAACCAGCTTGAGGACCCTGAGCAGAGGGGTTCTCAGGGCTGGGGAAGGGAGTTTGTGTAGAGCTCCCCTGTGTCCCTGTGGGACTGCCAGCTTCACTCGGGGCAAGCTGCAAGGCTTTGTGCTGCTGCTTTGTTGTTGTCAGGTGTCCTGCTGACTGCACCTGCTCTACTTTGAAGTGTTAAGGTAAATGACAGAATCATAGAACTGTTTGGGTTGCAAAAGCCCTCTAAGGTCATCCAGTCCAACCATTAACCCAGCACCACCACGGCCACCAAACCCTGGCCCCAAGAGCCATGGCCACACCTTTCTGCAACACCTCCAGGGATGGGGACTCCACCACCTCCCTGGGCAGCCTCTTCCAGTCCCTGACCACTCTTGCAGCAAAGAAGTTTTGCCTCATCTCCAATCTAACCCTCCCCTGGCACAATTTCAGGCCATTACCTCTTGTCCTGTTGCTTTTTCCTTGTGGGAAGAGCCCAACCCCACCTGGCTCCAGCCTCCTCTCAGGGAACTGTAGAGTGCAATGAGGTCTCCCCTCAGCTGCTGCTCCCCAGCCCTCTTCTCCAGACCCTTCCCCAGCTTTGTTGCCCTTCTCTGGACCTGCTCCAGCCCCTCAATGTCCTTCTTGGAGTGAGGGGCCTAAAACTGACCTCAGTCTCAATTCCTAAACTAAGCTGTTGGAGTATTGACCTGTTAGCTGTGATGTGGTTAGATCCAATGGCCTGGGTAAGGTAAAACTTCTTATGGAGCAGCAAGGTGAGGAATGGGAGGCTTTCCCTCAAGGAATCTTGTCTGCTGCTGCAAATAGCAGGGATTTAGTCTATGGCTGGTTGTAAAAGGTGCTTCTTGGGTGAGAAAATGAACTTCTGAAGCTGTGGAAGCATTGGGCTTGGAGTTTGTTTTGCTGCCTACAAGGAAGAACCTCTTAGCTTTACAGAGCTCTGAGAGCAGAACACTCTCAGGGATTCCTTTTCCTTCCCCTCTCAGCCAGGGGACTGTTCCTCATTGTGCTGTGGAGGATGTATGAATGTCGTTGTCTGAGTGTTTGTGCTGCTTGTCTCTTGATGAGGATCCACACCGGGGCTGCAGGCAGCTCTGCAAGCTGGGCAGAGTGCTGGCCAACTCCACAGCACAGCTGGCTCCCAGCCCTCTGTGCTGCTTCTCCCCTGCTCCAGAGGTGCTTCTCAGGGTGGGTAAGATGAAGTCCTGCCTGAGATGGCTTCTAAAGGCTTCTACTGGCAGCTTTCCACCTCCAGGCTTCATTATATCAAGCTATCAGCAACGGTGTGGCAGCAGGAGCTGGGCAGGGATTGTGCCCCTATTCTGGGCACTGCTAAGGCCACAGCTCGAATCCTGGGGTCAGTTCTGGGCCCCTTACTCCAAGAAGGACATTGAGGGCTGGAGCAGGTCCAGAGAAGGGCAAGAAAGCTGGGGAAGGGTCTGCAGAAGAAGGCTGGGGAGGAGCAGCTGAGGGAGCTGGGGGTGTTGAGCCTGGAGAAGAGGAGGCTGAGGGAGACCTCATTGCTCTCTGCGGCTCCCTGAGAGGAGGCTGGAGCCAGCTAGGGCTTGGGCTCTTCTCTCTAATCTCCCTAGGCAGCTAGCCTGGTCCTGGGTAGAAGGAGAGGCAATGGCCTGAAATTGTGCCAGGAGAGGGTTAGGTTGGAGAGGAGGAAAAATTTCTTCACTGCAAGAGTGGTCAGGGGTTGGAACAGGCTGCCCAGGGAGGTGGTGGAGTCCCCATGCCTGGAGGTGTTCAAGAAAGAAATGTGTGGCCATGGCACCTGGGGCCGGGGTTTGGTGTCCATGGTGGGGCTGGGTTGCTGGTTGAAGTGGATGATCTCAGAGGACTTTTCCAGCCCCAACAATTCTGTGACTCCAAGCTACTTGTACTCAAGTTCTGATGTGAAAGAGCTGTAACAGATACCCTAAAGCTTGGTGCCATCTCATGATGTGTAAAGCATCAGATTCTGTGCCAACATCTACCCAGCTGGAAGGCATTTCAGGCAGAAGGAATGGTACCTGCCTGCCCCCCCTTCCTCCAGGAGGGAGGAGGAGAGGTGACAGCCCTGCAGAGTCCTTTCTTTCTGCCTGGCAATACCAGCCTGGCTGGGGGCCTTGGGTGGCTTTCACATGTTGTGACAGTGTTTGAGGAAGTCTGGGATTCTGCTATTTTCAGCACTTCTCTGTCAAAACCAAAACAAAGAAAGCGAAAAGTGGCTCAGTTGTTCTGTTGAAGCCAGCACAGGTGCGTGGGAGAAGTGAATCAAGCCACTTGCTGCTGGCTTTCACCAGCCAGCAGCAGGCAGCTCTGAGGTGGAAAGAGCTGAGTGGAGCTGCTGCTAACCTGGCTGAGGAGCAGGGCTTGGTTGCGGGCTTTGAGTCAGGGCTTTCTCTGTAGTTAAACTCAGTCTGTGGCTTCCAACCAGCTGGCTGCATTCTGCCAAGTCAGCCTCTCCTAGAGTGAAAGTTAAGCATATGGGAAATCCCCCAGGTACAGAGAGGATGAGTTGAGCTCCAGTGCAAACACAGGGTGAGAGTGGCTGCCTCTCCTCCCTTGGCTGTGTCTACTGAGCTGTGTTCCTCAGGGGAGTCCTCAGTGCTCTGCCAGCTCAGCTGAGATGCAGCTTTGCAAGCTGTCTGTACCCCGCTTCTGGGGGACAATTCTACTCTGCTGAGGCCTCACCTGCACTGCTCCGCCCAGCTTTGGGGCCCCCAGCACAACAGAGACATGGAGCTGCTGCAGAGGGGCCAGAGGAGGCCACCAAGATGATTAGAGTGGCTGAGAGCAGCCTGGAGGAGAAGGCCCTGGGGGTGTCAGTTGGTGACAAAGTCCCCAGGAGCCAGCAATGGTCCCTGGCAGCCCAGAGCCAGCTGTGTGCTGAGCTGCAGCCAGAGCAGGGAGAGCAGCAGCACAGGGAGGGGATTCTGCCCCTCTGCTCTGCTCTGCTCAGACCCCACCTGCAGCACTGCCTCCAGCTCTGGGGCCCCCAGCACAGGAAGGACCTGGAGCTGCTGGAGAGGGGCCAGAGGAGGCCATGAAGATGATCAGAGGCTGGAGAAGCTCCCTTGTGGGGACAGGCTGGGAGAGTTGGGGCTGTGCAGCCTGGAGAGGAGAAGGCTCCAGGGAGACCTCAGAGCAGCCTGGCAGTAGCTGAAGGGGCTCCAGGAGAGCTGGGGAGGGACTGTTGAGAAGGGCTGGGAGTGCCAGGATGAGGGACAATGGTTTGAAACTGGAGCAGGGCAGAGTTAGGTTGGACATCAGGAGGGAGCTCTGCACAGTGAGGCTGGGGAGACACTGGGGCAGGCTGCTCAGGGAGGTGGTTGAGGCCCCATCCTTGGAGATACTCAAGATCAGCCTGGAATTATCCCTCAGCAACCTGCTCTGCCTGGAGGTGTCCCTGCTGCCTGCAGGCGGCTTGGACAAGATGCCCTTTGAGGGTCCCTTCCAACCTGCTGCAATCTGTGACTTTCTAATGCTGCCAGTTAAGAGCAGGGAACTGCATGTGCCATCATCCATCAGGGGTTCCTATCCTTCCTCTCCATGCCTCCTTCCCCTGGCACAGTGCTAGCTGGGCTTTCTCAAGCTTCTAATGACCTCTCTGCCTTCCAGGGTTTGTTTCATCTGTGAGTTGCTGGGGACAGGTTGCAGCCAGAGGGGGTGCAGGGGCCAGCTGGCCTCAGCAGGGAGCTGCATAGTGTGGGCACTGCTGGCAGCCTCTCACAGCATGCTTTGGGACATGGCACTGTGGCTGCCCTCTGTCTCGGGTGTGCAGTGACTGACAGCCCTGTGGCAGCTCTCCCCAGAGGTGCAGGAGGTGTGGGCAGTGTGTCCCATGCAGGTCTGTTCACCTTAAGGGCTTCTGATGAGAGACTTAGGGCCTGAGTGTCCTGCATGGTCAGACCTTGGAGAATAGCCCTCTGCTGGGAGCCCAGGCTGGGAGAGTTGGGGTTGTTCAGCCTGGAGAGGAGAAGGCTCCAGGGAGACCTTCTGGTGGCCTTGCAGTGCTTCAAGAGGCCAGGAGAAAGCTGGGGACAGAGTTTTTCTCAGGGACCATTGGGACAGGCCAAGGGGGGATGGTTTGGACTCAAAGAGGGAGACTGAGAGTGGAGAGAAGGGAGAAATGTTTGGCAGTGAGGGTGGGGAGAGCCTGGCCCAGGCTGCCCAGAGAGGTGGGAGCTGCCCCATGGCTGGCAGCAGTGCAGGGCAGGTTGGTTGGGGCTGGGAGCAGCCTGCTCTGGCTGCAGCTGTCCCTGCTGGCTGCAGGGGTGGGCTGGGTGAGCTTGGAAGGTGCCAGTCCATGATGCTGTGGATGACTCCTGCTCCTGCCTGGGATGACGGATCTGCTGCTCCAGTGCATGGCAGCTCCAGCCTCTCTCTTACAAACCATGCCAAGGCCTGGAGGGAGGTGTCCCTGCCTGTGTTGGGGAGGTTGGAACTGGATGATCTTTAAGAGCCCTTCCAACCCAAACCATTCTGTGATTCATTCTATGCTGGGCTTGGCCAATCTTCCCTCTTCCCTGGTGTTAGCAGTGAGTGGCCACACTTCTGCCTCTAGCCATGGCTTAGGCTTTCCAAGAGGCCTTTTCGTGGATCACTGTGATTCCTGAGGTGTTCCTCTAGGCAGATGCAAGCATGGAGCAGTTTTGGGTAGCCTGGGGTGCTGCAGAGTGCTGTGATAGGTGTTTAAGGAGTAGCACATTCTGTAGCTGCTGAGCACCTCTCTGGTTTCCTTTACTACTTAAAATGTGAGTGGCCTACATGAGCTGACTCCTTTTGGCTCTAAAGCTTTATGAGATTCATAGATTCCCTGAATAGGTTGGGTTGGAAAGGACCTCAAAGCTCATCCAGCTCCACCCCCCTGCCATGAGCAGGGACATTTCCCTCCAGCACAGCTTGCTCAGGGCCTCATCCAGCCTGGCCTTCAACACCTCCAAGGAGGGCACAGCCACAGCCTCCCTGGGCAACCTGTGCCAGTGTCTCCCCACCCTCACTGCAAAGAATTTCTTCATCTCCACTCTCACTCTGCCCATGAGGATGCACATCTTTAGCTAAGGTGGCCCTGGACATCCTGCCTGGCTCTCAGCTGTGTCTGTGTGCCCTGAGCAGCACTCTCACTGCCCTGCTGATCCTTTTTGGCTTCTCCAGGAGTTGCAGCTGGAGCCTCTCTTGCTTCAAGAAGCAGAATGACTGTCCTGCAGCTCTGTCTTGAGGAGAGGGCATAGAAGGTCTGCTGCTGAGCTTTCCTCAAGGTATGAAAAGTTTCTTGGGCAGGTGTGAGTTATCAGCTCCCTCTTCATTCCACAGCTTCCCAGGGATATCACAGAATGCCAGGGTGGAAGGGACCCCAAGGACCTCCTGCTCCAAGCTCTCTAGGTCCCAGTGCAGCTGAAATGAGCAGGGCCAGCACCCTGCCAAGCTGAGCCTTCAAAGTGCCCACTGCAGGGCACTCCCCTGCTGCCCTTGGGAGATGATTCCAGTGTCTGACTGTGCCCATGGGGAAAGATTTCCTTCTGGAGCCCAATGAGAATCTCCCAGACATTAACTTGTCCCCTTCACCCCTTGTCTTTCCCCTGCGACTCCTTGGACAAAGGCAGGCTCCACCCTCCTGGTAGCCACCCTTGGTGTCCTGGTCCATGGTGATAAGGTCTGCCCTGAGCCTTCTCTTCTCCAGGCTGCGCAAACCCAGCTCTCCCAGCCTGTCCTCACACACCTCCCTGCCATGTAACAGTCCCTGGCTCTTTCTCTCAAGCTTCCATCAGCAAGAGCAGTGTGGGACAATAAATTGTGTCAGCTCCCAGGGAGCTACAGATGTCCAACATGGTTAAGGCTGTTCAGCTGCAGCTTGTGCCACCCCTTTGTTGCTGGTGGCTTCATTTCTGGCTGATTCTAGGCTCAGTCATAGACTCCTAGAAATGTTGAGGTTGGAAGAGACCTGTGAGATCCATCCAGACTGGCTGAACTGTTCCAGGGCCTGTGGAGCTCCCTGATCTCTTCCTGCAGAGCTGCAGGGCTGCCTGGTCCAGCAGGTGAGGTCAGAGCAGGGAGTGAGATGCAGCTGGATCCTTGTGCTGAGGCTTCTGCTGCTCTGTGTGCCTCCTGGGCAGGGTGCTGCAGAGCCTGGCTCTGGCACTTGGCATCGTGTTACAGCATTGCCTTACAAGGTGCCCTGTGCCTCTGGGCTGGGGTGCCTGATACCTGAGAGCAGCCTGCCTGGCCCTGCTCTGCTCACTCCCCTGGGAGCTGGATGCTCTCAGTGCTCACTTCTGCCTTTTAGTACCAGTAAGGCTCTGAGAGGTTCAGCAAGTCCCGAGTCTTGCCCCTTGAGCAACATCATCCTCCATGGAGCACCTGAGAGTGAGGTCCTGCTGCAAGCACTCCCCCTCCTCAGGTACTCAAGCTTTTGAAAGGCTCCTTCCCTTCTCCCTTTGCTTAGATTTGACTGTAGGAAGGTGGTTTGCAGCTGTCTCTCAAGGAAAACCTACCCAAGCACAGATCCAGGCTGGGTGAGGAGTGGCTGAGAGCAGCCTGGAGGAGAAGGCCTCGAGGGTGTCAGTAGGTGACAAAGTCCCCAGGAGCCAGCAATGGTCCCTGGCAGCCCAGAGCCAGCTGTGTGCTGAGCTGCAGCCAGAGCAGGGAGAGCAGCAGCACAGGGAGGGGATTCTGCCCCTCTGCTCTGCTCTGCTCAGACCCCACCTGCAGCACTGCCTCCAGCTCTGGGGCCCCCAGCACAGGAAGGACCTGGAGCTGCTGGAGAGGGGCCAGAGGAGGCCATGAAGATGATCAGAGGCTGGAGAAGCTCCCTTGTGGGGACAGGCTGGGAGAGTTGGGGCTGTGCAGCCTGGAGAAGAGAAGGCTGCAGGGAGATCTTAGAGCAACCTTCCAGTACCTGAAGGGCTCCAGGAGAGCTGGGGAGGGACTTTGGAGAAGGGCTGGGAGTGCCAGGATGAGGGACAATGGCTTGGAGCTGGGAGAGGGGAGAGGTAGAGTGGAGAGGAGGAAGAAATTGTTTGGAGTGAGGGAGGGGAGACACTGGCACAGGTTGCCCAGGGAGGCTGTGGCTGTGCCCTCCCTGGAGGTGTTCCAGGCCAGGCTGGATGAGGCCTTGAGCAGCCTGGGCTGGTGGGAGGTGTCCCTGCCTATGGCAGGGGGTTGGCACTGGATGGTGTTTAGGGTCCCTTCCAACCCAACCCTATGGCTCTATGTTGTGCTTGCCTTTTAGTTTTCCTCTCACCTCCCCTTTGGGGCTGGAAATGTCAGGGAGCAGTCGTGTGAGGGCTGTGAGGCTTGGGCTGAGTGCTGCTCTCCTCATGCTGCCCAGGGCTCTGTCTGCTCACTGATGGAATTTGAGTGGGGTGCAATCAGCACAGCAGTGCCTCTCCAGCAGTCCAGGCAGTTGTGCTTCTGATGCTCACAGAGGGTATTAACAGGAGGGATTTAAAGAAAAAGGAGCTGCACAAAGCAGCCCTAATAACTCTTCCCTCCCCCCTGGTTTATGTACTCCTCAAGGTGCTGCTAACTGATGCATACGTGAGGGTTAAAGCCCCAGCAAAGGGAGTCTGAGGGAGGAATCCTGATGAGAACAGTGAGAGGTGGCTGGGAGAACTGAAATGCTGAGGAGGGAATTGTTTGCACTGCCTGCACTTACTGCCTGCCTTCAGCTGGAAGCAGGCAGTGGGCATCCAGGCAGTGGGATGTGGCTGCTAGCTTAGCATCAGGGCCTGCTCTTTAACCATGCTGCTTCCTGGCCCCTTCTTTCCCTGGCTTGAAATAACTCAGTGCTTCTTGGTGTACAAAAGCATTTAAACCACCTTCAAAGCTGGTTGAAAGCACTCCTGAGTGCTGTGTGGCTGCTGCTTGGTGTGAGGAGTCATTTGTCACCTCCTGTGCCACTCAGGGCTGGGGCTGGGCTGCAGAGGTCACTGGCAGCAGCTGGAAAGGGCCTGGGCCATGCTACCACTGCCCTGCTTTGTGTGGCCAGCCTGGAGGTTGTGCCAGTGGCAGCTTCACACCAACACAAGCTGCAGCCTGGCACAGAATGCCCTCAGCTTCCCCTCAGTGTGGAAAGACAAAAAGCTTGAGACAGGGCTGGGGAGGAGCAGCTGAGGGAGCTGGGGGTGTTGAGCCTGGAGAAGAGGAGGCTGAGGGAGACCTCATTGCTCTCTGCAGCTCCCTGAGAGGAGGCTGCAGCCAGCTGGGGCTTGGGCTCTGCTCCCTAGGAACAAGTGACAGGAGAAGAGGAGCTGGCCTTAAATTGCCTCAGGGGAGGTTTAGGTTGTACATGAGAAGAAACTTCTTCACTGGAAGGGTTCTCAAAGCCTGGCCCAGGCTGCCCAGGGAGGTGACTGAATCCCCACCCCTGGAGGTGTTTCCCAGAGGCAGAGCTGTGGTGCTGAGGGCCAGGACTCAGCCCCAGCCTGGGCAGAGTTGGAGAATGGTTGGCCTGGATGATCTTGGAGGGCTTTGCCAACCCAACCCAATTTTCTGATGCAGGAAGCTGTGGAAGCTTTCAGCAAGGGTTTGGTTTTGCCTAGTGATTGCAGATGTGATGCAGGGCAGGGGGCTAAGGGCAAGAGCCACCATTTCAGCTTTGCAAGGCTCCTAGGGCAGGCTGCTTCCCCAGAGGACAATTGACTCTGGCTTTGTGTCTCTGTGCTGTGATCAGTGTGAGTGGTGTTGGAGCTCCAAGCTGAATTTGCTGCAGTGCTGTTGGGAAGGAGGGAAGGCCAGCACCACGTGCTGGGTGCAGCCCTGCCTGGGACTGCAGACACCTGCCTTGGGTTCTGTCCCTGCCCCTGACTTGCTAACTGGTGCTGGGCAAGATACTTATCCTGCTTTGAGCTAGAGCAGAGCTGATCCTGCCAGGGCTGTCCCTGCCCAGCTCTGTCCCTGCTCTCTGAGGCTCCTGCAGCTCAGGGCAGCTTGGCACAGCCAGGGGCTGCTGCTAGCAGGGAGGAGCTGATGGGCAGAGCTCCTGCCAAGGGCTGGGCTGCAGGAAGCCACTGCCTGAGACTCACTCCTGGGCACACCAAGGGCACTGCCACAGCTTGTGCCACAGCTTGGGGGGCAGGAAGGCAGAGGTGGCAGCTGTGGGGAGGAGCAGACAGCACAGGAGACCCTCAGCTGCCCACCAAGGGATTGCAGCCTATGGAGGGCATCTTCAGGGGAGAGCTGAGGGATCCCCAGGGTCAAGCCTCTTCTTCAGTGATCAGTGTCCCAGGGGGACTCTGAATGTTCTGCCTTTGATCGCAGACCATGAGTTCCTGAATCTGATTCCCACCTGGATCCATTCTGGGACTTGCCCAGTGCCTGCCCCCAGCATCAGTGGTGCCAATGGTGCCATCAGGGGTTGGGCTCCATAGTGGTTTGTGTCTCTGTGTCTCTATCCCATGGCATTGTTCTTGTTTCCAGCCCAGCTGGTTCAGTTTCTTTCCCACCCCATCAGTCTCTCTCCCTTCTTCCCTTTCACTTCCCCCTGGGAAGCAGAGGGACTCACAGAGGGCATCTGGCACTCATTTAGTGGCCAGCCCAGCCCTGCCCCTTGACCACACTCTACCTAACCATGCCTCCTCTCCTCTCCCTGTGATTTTAGGCTGCTTGTCAGATCTGTTTGTGCAAATGGCTGGAATGTCTTGCAGTGTCTGGTGCAGAGGATCTGAAATGTTCCCTTCCTTTTTCCTTTTTCCCAGGTGTGTGGTAAAAATGGTGCAGAAGTACCAGTCCCCAGTTCGAGTCTACAAATACCCCTTTGAGCTCGTCATGGCAGTGAGTACCACTCAGCACCCTGCCCCTCCAGCTGCTCAGGGCTGCTGCCAGCCTGGGGGGACTCCACTCTTGGCTGCAGCCTCATGGGGATGTTGCCCCAACAGAGGTTTTATTTTTTTGTCCTTTCTGTAGTTTTCCAGGAAAAAATCAAATCAGAATTTCAGGATTTTTAGAGGTCGGTTAGTTGTTAGAGGGGGGGAAAACCCAACAAAACCTAACCTTCTGCAACTGTTCTTGGGACAAGGAAGGGAAAGACTGTGTCAGGGTCAGTTTATGGCCAGACACAGTCTTCACCTTATCACCAAGTGGTATGCAGGTTAGACTCTCTGGATGTGGTCCCAGTCAGTTCTGTGGGATGTGTCAGTCTAGAACTTGATTCAAGCCTTTTGATTTGGCTAAAAGCTTTGGACACCTTTGGAGAAGTTCTTCTGTGGTGTTCTTCACTGTTCCACTCCATGACTGAAACGTTGTTAGGTCTCTCTCCAGAGGGCAGAGTTTCCACAGCGAGCTAGAGGGCTGGAGCTGAAGGTCTCCTGCTGGTGATGCATGAAGCCAATCTAACCATGGCCACTTCTCTGCAATAGCTTTGCCAGTGATGGGGACAAGGGCATCAAAGGCAGCCTCAGGCAGTTTGCAGATGGCACTAAATTGGGTGGCAGAGTTGATCTGCTGCAGGGCAGGAGGCTCTGCAGAGGGCCCTGGCCAAGCTGGCTCCATGGCTGAGGCCAATGGGATGAGGTTCAACAAGGCCAAGGGCTGGGTCCTGCCCTGGGGTCACAACAACCCCAGGAAGGCTCCAGGCTGGGGGCAGAGTGGCTGCAAAGTGCCCAGCAGAGAAGGGCCTGGGGGTGCTGGGTGCCAGCAGCTGAAGAGGAGCCAGGGAGTGCCCAGGTGGGCAAGAAGGGCAGCAGCAGCCTGGCCTGGAGCAGCAATGGGGTGGCAGCAGGAGCAGGGCAGGGATTGTGCCCCTGGGCTGGGCACTGGGGAGGCCACAGCTTGAGTCCTGGGTTCAGTTTTGGGCCCTTCACTCCTAGAAGGACAGAGGGACTGGAGCAGGTCCAGAGAAGGGCAACAGAGCTGTTCTCCAGGCTCAACACCCCCAGCTCCCTCAGCTGTTCCTCCCCAGCCCTGTTCTCCAGACCCTTCCCCAGCTTTGTTGCTCTTCTCTGGACCTGCTCCAGCCCTCAAGGTCCTTCTTGCAGTGAGGGGCCCAGAACTGACCCCAGTACAGGTTCTGAAGACACTGGCAGCCTTTGCTCTCCACACTCCTGCTGTCTCCTTGGGCAGGATAAGCCCAGCAGCAGATGCCTGTCAGTCCCTGGCTGCTAATGCAGGAAAGCTGCCCCTGGGCAAATCCTCTCTAATCTCATTAGCACAGTGCCTGAGGGCTGGGGCTTGCTGGGTTTATTTTCCAAGTGCTTTACTTCTATTTGCTTGCAGTTTTCCCACATTACAGGACTCCAAATTCCTTGGAATTTCAGTGCTGGGTTTGTCAAGACCCTTCCTTAGCTGTTCAAGAAACTCCAGTTCCCATTACCGTATCAAAGTTGGTAGTCCTCTTTCTTCTGCAGGCCAAGTGACTTAGAGAATCATGGAACTGTTTGGGTTGGAAAAGCTCTCCCAGAGCATCCAACCAGCAACCCAACCCCACCATGGCCACAAGTGCCATGGCCACACCTTTATGCAACACCTTCAGTGATGGGGACTCCACCACCTCCCTGGGCAGCCTCTTCCAGGCCCTGACCACTCTTGCAGCAAAGACATTTTTCCTCCTCTCCAACCTAACCCTCCCCTGGCACACTTTCAGGCCATTGCCTCTCCTTCTATCCCCTGAGCCTAGGGAGCAGAGCCCAAGCCCCAGCTGGCTCCAGCCTCCTCTCAGGGAGCTGCAGAGAGCAATGAGGTCTCCCTCAGCCTCCTCTTCTCCAGGCTCAACACCCCCAGCTCCCTCAGCTGCTCCTCCCCAGCCCTCTTCTCCAGACCCTTCCCCAGCTCTCTTGCCCTTCTCTGGACCTGCTCCAGCTCCTCAATGTCCTTCTTGCAGTGAGAGCCCAGACCTGACCCCAGCACTCAAGCTGTGCCCTCCCCAGTGCCCAGCCCAGGGGCACAATCCCTGCCCTGCTCCTGCTGCCACCCCATTGCTGCTCCAGGCCAGGCTGCTGCTGCCCTTCTTGCCCACCTGGGCACTCCCTGGCTCCTCTTCAGCTGCTGGCACCCAGCACCCCCAGGCCCTTCTCTGCTGGGCACTTTGCAGCCACTCTGCCCCCAGCCTGGAGCCTTCCTGGGGTTGTTGTGAGCCAAGGGCAGGACCCAGCCCTGGGCCTTGTTGAACATCATGCAGCTGTCCTTAGCTCATTGGTGCAGCTTCTCCATGTCTCTCTGTAGAGCCTCCCTGTGCAGCAGTCTCTGGCTGTTGGCAGAGTTGCTGTCCCCATGTGAGGTGTCCTGTTGAGGCCCCAAGGGTTCTCCAGGGCTGGCAGATGTGAGCTGGCAGTGGCTGCAGGTTGTGCAGGCAGTGGTTTGCACCAGGCTGTTCTGCTCCCCAGCACATGGAGCTGCTGATAATCTGCTCCAGCAGCCATCTGACAGCAGCTTCCTGAGAGCTGGGCACCTGCCACTCAGCTGCTTTCAGCATTTCCCCTCAAATGCTCCCTGTGAGCTTTTGGAGGTCTCAGGCTGTGGTTAAGAGTAGGAAGGCAGAAGTCTTGTGATTGACCTCATCTTATTTCCCAGAGCTCTGTGCACCCTGAGACACTTGTGCTTGGTTCACAGAGTGGTAGGGGTTGGAAGGCACCTCTGAAGATTGAGTCCAGAGCAGGGGCACCCAGGGCAGCTCACACAGGAACACATCCAGAGGGGTCTTGAAAGTCTCCAGAGAAGGAGATTCCACAACCTCTCTGGACAGCCTCCAGCACCCTCACACATAAGAAGTTTCTCCTCATGTTGAGGTGGAACCTCCTGTGTTCAAGTTTGTCCCTGTTGCTCCTTGTCCTATCCCTGGGCACCACTGACAAGAGTCTGGCCCCTGCCCCTCAGCTATTGATAGACATTGATCAGATCCCCTCTCAGCCGTCTCCTCTAGAGACCACCCAGCCCCAGGGCTCTCAGCCTTTCCCCCTCACACAGATGTTCCAGGCCATTCATCATCCTCATAGCCTCCCTTGGACTCTCTCCAGCAGGTCTCTGGCTCTCTTGAACTGGGGAGCCCAGAACTGGACACAGTATTCCAGGTGTGCTCTCCCCAGGGCAGAGCAGGGGGGAAGGAGAACCTCCCTAGACCTAGACATCTAAGGTTCTAAGGGGAAAAAGGCTTTTCCTGACACATCCCTTAGCTCATGGCACAGCCTGAGCAGCCCAGTGGAGGCAGGACTCTGTGCTGCATAGGTGAGGAATCCATGGGATTGGCTGAGGAGAGGCTGAGAGCTGGGGCTGGGCAGCCTGGAGAAGAGGAGGCTGAGGAGGAATCTGATCAATGCTTGCAGATATCTAAGGGGTGGGTGTCAGGAGGCTGGGGCCAGACTCTTCTCAGTGCTCCCCAGGGACAGGACAGGAGGCAGTGAGCACAAACCTGACCCTAGGAAGTTCCATCTAAACATGAGGAGGAACTTCTGTGCTGTGAGGGTGGCAGAGCCCTGGAGCAGGCTGCTCAGAGAGGTTGTGGAGTCTCCTTCTCTGGAGACCTTCCAACCCCACCTGGATGTGTTCCTGTGTGCCCTGCCCTGGGTGCCCTGCCCTGGCAGGGGGGTTGGACTGGATGCTCTCCAGAGGTCCCTTCTAACCCCTGCCCTCAGTGGTTCTGTGTTTGGACACAGCTGCAGAGAGCTGTGTCTGCTCTGTTCAGATGTGAGGGCCTGGGCAAGGATGGGGTTGTCTGTGCCAAGTGAGGCAGCAGAGTCCCTGCTTCCTGGCCTTGTCTGCCATGCCTGCTGCTGAGCCCTGCCATCAGGAGCACCATTTGGCATCCCTGCATTGAGTGGGGTGCACTTGTCTGGCTCATCCTGCAGCCAGCACAGGGCTGGCTGGCAGCTGAGCTCCTCCTGCTCACACCTTTGTTGTGTGTGGCTGTGGGTTTACAGCCTGCTTGCTTGTGCTGCTGCAGCTCCTGTGCTGCTGCTTGCAGGCAGCAGGTTGCACATTGGTGCTTGATGTTCCAAGTGCATGGGAGCAGAGCTGCCTTCCCCTTCCTGCAGGGCCAGAGAGGGGATTCTGCCCCTTGGCTCTGCTCTGCTCACACCTCACCTCCAATCCTGCCTCCAGCTCTGCTGTCCCCAGCAGCAGAAGGACTCAGAGCTGTGGAGTGAGGCCAGAGGAGGCCACAAAGATGCTCCAAGGGCTGGAGCAGCTCTGCTGTGAGCACAGGCTGAGGGAGCTGGGGGTGTGCAGCCTGCAGAGGAGAAGGCTCCAGGGGCACCTCAGAGCTGCCTGCCAGGACCTGAAGGGATCCTGCAGGAAGGCTGCAGAGAGACTTTTGCTGAGGGGGTCTGGAGCCAGGCCAAGGGGGAATGGTTTGGAGCTGAGGCAGAGCAGGGTTAGAGTGGAGCTGAGGAAGAAGTTGTTGAGTGTGAGGGTGGTGAGAGTCTGGCACAGGTTGCCCAGGGAGGCTGTGGCTGCCTCCTGCCTGGGGGTGTTGAAGGCCAGGCTGGATGAGGCCTTGAGCAACCAAGTCCTGTTGAGAGGTGTCCCTGCCCACCAGTAGATGCTCTCTGAGGTCCCTTCTAACCTGAGCCATTCTAGGATTCTCTGACCTTTCCTCTCTTCTGGTCATTCAGGACTTCTCTTTCTTGTTAAGAGCCCTTCCTGCTAAAAAGCCTTAACCAAAGGACATCTTTCCACACTTGTCCACACTCCCAGTAGATGTTTTCTCCTGCTTTGCTCCTAATCTCCACTCACATAAAAGATTCAAAAAGAAGCTCTTCCAATAATAACCTCAGGGCTTAGAAGCTAAAGCTCCCCAAAAGAGTGTGAAAAGAGACCTGTCCCCTGGCCTTGAGGCTGCTGCATGCCAGGCTCTGTGTGCAGCCCTGCTGAAGGTCACTGCTGTCACCTCAGGATCTGTCCTGCTTTGGCTAAGACAGAGCAGGGCTCAGGCCTTTGGCAGTCTGCAGCAGCAGCCCTCATGGTGTCTGTGAGCTGTGCTCTGTGCTCCCAACCAAGCTGCTGTGAGCCCTGTGCAGGCAGGCTGGGAGTCAGGGCTGCCTTCTGCTTCAGCTCACTGCCTGCTGCTGCCCAGGGTGGCTGCTGACACACAGAGAGCAGCAGCTGAGAGGCTGAGCTCTGGGAAGCATGGTCACAGCCTGCACTGGGGTGGAAGGGAGCCTCCAAGGGCATCCTGTCCAACCCCCTGCAGGCAGCAGGGACACCTCCAGGGACACAGCAAGGCTGAGCTTGAATGTCTCCAGGGATGGAGCCTCCACCACCTCCCAGGGCAGCCTGTCCCAGTGTCTCCTCACCCTCACTGTGCAGAACTCCCTCCTGATATCCAACCTAACTCTGCCCTGCTCCAGTTGCAAACCACTGTCCCTCATCCTATCCCCACAGCCCCTTCTGAACAGTCCCTCCCCAGCCTGCCTGGAGGTCCTCTTCAGGCACTGGAAGGTTGCTCTAAGGTCTCCCTGGAGCCTTCTCTTCTCCAGGCTGAACAGCCCCAACTCTCCCAGCCTGTCCCCACAGCAGAGCTTCTCCAGCCTCTGAGCATCTTTGTGGCCTCCTCTGGACCCTCTCCAACAGCTCCAGGTCCTTCTTGTGCTTGGTCCCATATCTGGCCCCAGCCCTGCAGGTGAGGTCTGAGCAGAGCAGAGGGCAGGATCCTCTCTCTCCAGCTCTGGCCACACTGCCTTGGATGCAGCCCAGGCTGCCCTTGGCCTTCTGTGCTGCCAGTGCCCATTGCTGGCTCCTGGCCAGCTTCTCGCCCCCAGCACCCCCAAGGCCTTCTCTGCAGGGCTGCTCTCAACCTCCTCACCCCCAGCCTGGGTTGATAATGAGGATTGCCCTGATCTAGGGCAGTTGGACTTGTTGAACCTCCTGAGGTTCTCCTCAGCCACCTCTCCAGCCTGTCCAGGTCCCTCTGGATGCCTTCCCATCCTTCAGCCTTCCCAACCACACCACTGAAGGACAGCAGTGTCTCACTGAACTGCTTCAGTGTCAGCTCTTCAGCCTGAGGTGCTTCTGCTCCAGGGAATGTTCATTTAGGACAAGGAGCAATTGCTTGGTGGCCTCATGGGTGCTGTTGCTTATCTCATTGCTTATCTCTGGCATCTACCAGTCCTGTAAGGTGGCATCTCATGGTGCCCAGCCTGGTCCTGGCCTCCCACTGCACTTCCAAGCAGCTCTGTGACTTTCTGCTTTTAGCAACAGTTGCTGGCCTGTAGTTCACAGAATCATGGATGGGTTTGGGTTGGAAGGAATCAGCCAGTTCCAACCCCCTGCCATGAGCAGGGACACCTCCCACCGGCCCAGGTTGCTCAAGGTCTCCAAGGAAGTTAAATTAGGAAATGGATGGAAGCAGGGTGGTGTCTGCTGGGCCTTTTAAGTGGGGTTTGGGTGTCAGGTGTCTCACAAGCTGGGTAGCAAATTTAGCTCAGGCTCCCACTGTTGCAGGTTTATTTCAAGTCAGGAGCTGTTCACATGAAGGAAGCAGCAGCCAGCATTCCTGCTCCACCTTCTTTACTCCCTCATCCTCTCACTGAGGGGCAGAGGCCATCCAGAGCAGACTCCCTGGGTGAGATGTAATCTGACATAGCTGGTCCTGCTGAAGCAGCCTCTGGATTTGGCAGGGCCCCTCACTCCTTCCCCTGATCACTGCCACACGCCAAGATTGTTCTGTGCTGGGAGGTTTGTGTGGCAGTGGAACTGCAGGCAGCTCTTTGCTATTTTAGCTCTCGGCTTCAGCTGCTGGAGAAGAAGAAACTCTGACTGCTGGCCAGCAGGAGCAGGGCAGGGATTGTGCCCCTGGAATGGGCACTGGGGAGGCCACAGCTTGAATCCTGGGGTCAGTTCTGGGCCCCTCACTCCCAGAAGGACACTGAGGAGCTGGAGCAGGTCCAGAGAAGGGCAAGAGAGCTGGGGAAGGGTCTGGAGAAGAGGGCTGGGGAGGAGCAGCTGAGGGAGCTGGGGGTGTTGAGCCTGGAGAAGAGGAGGCTGAGGGAGACCTCATTGCTCTCTGCAGCTCCCTGAGAGGAGGCTGGAGCCAGCTGGGGCTTGGGCTCTGCTCCCTAGGCTCAGGGGATAGAAGGAGAGGCAATGGCCTGAAAGTGTGCCAGGGGAGGGTTAGGTTGGAGAGGAGGAAAAATGTCTTTGCTGCAAGAGTGGTCAGGGACTGGAAGAGGCTGCCCAGGGAGGTGGTGGAGTCCCCATGCCTGGAGGTGTTCCAGAAAGGTGTGGCTGTGGCCCTTGGGGCCATGGTTTGGTGTCCATGATGGGGTTGGGTTGGTGTTGGATTGGGTGAGCAATTGTGTGATTCAGGTCCTGACAGCTGGAATTGCTTTCAGCATGGTTTGGATTTGTGCCTTTTCACCATTCTCTGTGTTCAAGAGGTTGGATGCTTAAGTAGCTTCACTTCATGACTGCTCCCTGTTGCCTGTAGCACTTTGAGTGGATCAGGTTGCTGCTGAGGTCCTGCTCTGTGGTGCAAGCTCTCCTCTCTGCTGCTGGGGTGTCCTGAGGGGTCAATATTTCCCTGCCTGATGTGATGCTTTCACAGCAGGACCTCCAAGCCCTCTTTTGCTGGGTAGGCAGCCAGCAGCAGTGTGGTGTGCCCCAAACAGCTTGCAGTACAGGTTGGGGATGGGTGAAGTGGTGTGGGGTGGGTGTGAGAGGAGAGAGGATGGTGTGCAAGCAGGGTGGTGTGCAAGCAGGCTGCTGTCTGACCAGGAGCATGTCCCTTCTGTGGGCTGCTTTGGTGACAGCTTCACCCTGGGTGATCACAGCCCAGCAGCCCTGCAGAGGGGCTGGCCAGAGCTGCAGCACACAGCTTGGCAGGGAGCTTCTGAGATACCTCTCTGCCATCACAGCCTGGGATATCCCCATGTGCTGAGGGGCCTGGAGCAGCTCTGTGAGCAGCAAAGGCTGAGAGCCCTGGGGCTGAGAGCCTGCAGAAGAGCAGCCCCAGAGGGCAGCTGAGCAATGCTCAGCAAGAGCTAAAGGAGCTGTGGGTAGGGGGCAAGAGGCTGGGGCCAGACTCTGCTCAGTGGTGCCCAGGGCCAGCACAAGGGGCAAGGGGCACAAAGTGGCAGGCAGGAGGTTGGATGTGAGCAGGAGGAGAAAGTTGTTTGGTGTGAGGGTGCTGGAGGGCTGGAGCAGGCTGGCCAGAGAGGTTGTGGAGTGTCCTTGTGTGGAGAGCTTCCAACCCCCCCTGGGCATTGTGCTCCTGGGCATTGTGCTGTGGGTGCCCTGCTGGAGCAGGGCTTGGGCTGGGGGAGCTCCAGAGGTCCTTTCCAACCCCACCCTGCTGGGATTCTGTGAATCCAAGCTGTACCTGTGAGATATTCAGACATTTGCCCCAAATTCTGCAGAGTGAAGAGCTCCTGGATGGGATTCTGTGATCTCCCCTGCCCCAAGCTGGGATTCTGTGAGCTGCAGCTCCAAGGTGTTGTCAGTCTCTCAGGGTGATGAGAGGCTGAGTTTAATAAGGAAAAGTAGAATGTTAAGTGTTTTATGCCTCTGCTTTCAAGTGTCAGCTCTGGAATCAGGAGAGCATTTGCTGCTGCTGGAGCAGTTTCTGGCAGCTTGAATCCCTCTGGAGCAGCAGTGATGGTGCAGCTGGGCAGAGCCTGGCAGATCAGCCAGAGGCTGGGGTGAAGCTCGAGGTGCAGCATCTCCAGCAGTGCCAGATAAGAGGTTCCTGCAGGGTCTTGCTGCTCACTCTGCCCTTGGGACAGCTGCAGATGGCATGGAGCTCAGTGCTGGAAAGTTGCTTTGGAGCTGCTGTGACATAGATGAGGAAAAAGTTTGCAGCCACTCTGAAGTGCTGCTGCTGGCTGGTACCACCCTAGAGACTGAGAAAGGATCCATCTGTAAGGGGGAAAGGCAGCTCCTGCAGTCCAGCAGGCAGCTGTGTGCTGAGCTGCAGCCAGAGGAGTGTGGGCAGAGGGCAGGAGAGGGGATTCTGCCCCTTGGCTCTGCTCTGCCCACACCTCACCTCCAATCCTGCCTCCAGCTCTGCTGTCCCCAGCAGGACAAGGACTCAGAGCTGTGGAGTGAGGCCAGAGGAGGCCACAAAGATGCTGCAAGGGCTGGAGCAGCTCTGCTGTGAGCACAGGCTGAGGGAGCTGGGGGTGTGCAGCCTGCAGAGGAGAAGGCTCCAGGGGCACCTCAGAGCTGCCTGCCAGGACCTGAAGGGATCCTGCAGGAAGGCTGCAGAGAGACTTTTGCTGAGGGGGTCTGGAGCCAGGCCAAGGGGGAATGGTTTGGAGCTGAGGCAGAGCAGGGTTAGAGTGGAGCTGAGGAAGAAGTTGTTGAGTGTGAGGGTGGTGAGAGTCTGGCACAGGCTGCCCAGGGAGGCTGTGGCTGCCTCCTCCCTGGGGGTGCTCAAGGCCAGGTTGGGCAACCTTGAACAGCCTGGGCTGGTGGGAGGTGTCCCTGCCCATGGCAGGGGTTTGCAGTAGATGCTCTCTGAGGTCACTTCCAACCTGAGCAATTCTGTGAAATAGTTTCAGAGAGCTGTTCCTTGTGTTCACTCCATGGCAGGTATGGCATGAAATGTCCCAGTGCTCATCTCAGCTGTAGTTAAGAGCTGGATCCCTCCTTGCAGAGAGGATCTGCTCTGTCTGGCAGTGATGTAGAGAACCTGCCTCAAGTGCAGGCAAACCACCTCTGAAGGGGATGCTGTGGTGCAGCTGTGCTCTTTCAGCTGCATGCAGTGTGGCAGCTTCCCTTCCTTGTTCTGCCTGTGCTGGAGCTGTTTGCTGTGCCTGGCAGCAGCTGGTGGGTTAACATTTCCCTGCCCTCACAGAGCAGGCAGTGTTGAGTCAAGGCACCATGCTGCAGTGTGGTTTGATGGCTGGAAATCATCTTGTCAAGATAGGCTATAAATACCCCAATCATCTTCCTGCTGAGGAGATGTGTCAGCTGGGATGTCACTCACAGCTCTACCCATGATCTGCTCACTCCCTGGCCCTGCCACCTCCTCCTCTGAGTTGAGAGTGAGCAGCAGTCAGGCTGAGCACAGAGCTGATGTCTCTCTGGAGGTTGTGGTGTGAGCCATTTCCCCTGGAGCAAGCAGAGTGCTGTGCACTGCAGCTGCTGGGAGCAGGGGGAGGAGGAGCTGCTTGTCCCTGCTGAGACCTGCTGCCACCATCTGCAGGCCTGGCCTGCACAGTGTGCCTTGTGGGGGACATCACAGAGTGGCTTGGGTTGGAAGGCACTTCAAGACCATCCAGTGCCAACCCCTGCCATGGGCAGGGACACCTCCCACCAGCCCAGGCTGCTCAAGGCCTCATCCAGCCTGGCCTTCAACACCTCCAGGGAGGGCACAGCCACAGCCTCCCTGGGCAACCTGTGCCAGTGTCTCCCCTCCCTCACTCCAAACAATTTCTTCCTCCTCTCCACTCTCACTCTCCCCTCTCCCAGCTCCAAGCCATTGTCCCTCATCCTGCCACTCCCAGCCCTTGTCCAAAGTCCCTCCCCAGCTCTCCTGGAGCCCCTTCAGGTACTGGAAGGCTGCTCTGAGGTCTCCCTGAGGCTGAACAGCCCCAACTCTCCCAGCCTGTCCCCACAGGGGAGCTTCTCCAGCCTCTGATCATCTCTGTGATCTCCTCTGGCCCCTCTCCAGCAGCTCCATGTCCTCCTTGTGCTGGGGGCACCAGCACTGACTGCAGGTGGGGTCTCAGCAGAGCAGAGGGGCAGAATCAGTTCAAGTCTAAACCTAAGTCCCTGCTAGCTTTGTGTTGCCACTGCTAAGACTCCCTTGGTGGGCAGGGATGGCTGAGGACTGGATGCTGCTGGCACCATGTGTGGATTGCAGAGATTTTGCTGTGACTCACAGAGCCTGTGTGGGACAGTCCCTGTGTCTTCAATCACCTTCACCAGCTGTACCCTGGAGGCTTAGTCCTTGAAGGATGCCTTGTGTCCCAGGCTTAATCTGCTCTGTGCTGGGGCTGGATGAGCTCTGCAGTAAGCTGTAGCACAAGGAGGCACAGCCTGCCTGGAGCTATCAGCAGGGCTTTGGGTTCCAGGAGTGACTGAAAGGCTCTTCCCTGTTCTGCTGAAGACAGTCACAGCTTGCATTGGAGTGGAAGGGAGCCTCCAAGGGCATCCTGTCCAATCCCCCTGCAGGCAGCAGGGACACCTCCAACCAGAGCAGGCTGCCCAGGGACACAGCAAGGCTGAGCTTGAATGGCTCCAGGGATGAGGCCTCCACCAGATCCAGTGGCAGCCTGTCCCAGTGTCTCCTCACCCTCACTGTGCAGAACTCCCTCCTGATGTCCAACCTAACTCTGCCCTGCTCCAGTTCCAAACCATTGCCTCTTGTCCTATCACCCCCAAGCCCTTCTGAACAGTCCCTCCCCAGCCTGCCTGGAGGTCTACTTCAGGCACTGGAAGGCTGCTCTAAGGTCTCCCTGCAGCTTTCTCTTCTCCAGGTTGAACAGCCCCAAGTCTCCCAGCCTGTCCCCACAGCAGAGGTTCTCCGTTCTCTGATCATTTCTGTGGCCTCCTCTCGACTTTATCCATCATCTCCAGGTCCTTCTTGTGCTTGGTCCCATATCTGGCCCCAGCCCTGCAGGTGAGGTCTCCCCAGAGCAGAGCAGAGGGCAGGATCCTCTCTCTCCAGCTCTGGCCACACTGCTTTGGATGCAGCCCAGGCTGCCCTTGGCCTTCTGTGCTGCCAGTGCCCATTGCTGGCTCCTGGCCAGCTTCTCCCCCCCAGCACCCCCAAGGCCTTCTCTGCAGGGCTGCTCTCAACCTCCTCACCCCCAGCCTGGATTGATACCAAGGGTTGCAGGACCTTGCACTTGGCCTTGTTGAACCTTCTGAGGTTCTCCTCAGCAACCTCTGCAGCCTGTCCAGGTCCCTGTGGATGCCTTCCCATCCTTCAGCCTTCCCAACCACACCACCCAGCTTGGTGTCCCCTGCAGCCCTGCTGAGGGTGTCTCAGTCTCTCTATGGCATTGATGGAGATGCTGAACAGCTCTGGTCCCAGTGCAGGCCCCTGGGGGTCACCACCTCTCACCATCTCCCTGGGGTCACCACCCTCACCCATCTCCACCTGGGGTCACCACCTCTCACCCATCTCCACCTGGGGGTCACCACCTCTCACCCATCTCCACCTGGGGGTCACCACCCTCACCCATCTCCACCTGGGGGTCACCACCTCTCACCCATCTCCACCTGGGGGTCACCACCTCTCACCCATCTCCATCTGACATCCAGACAGACAATAAACTCTTCAGCAGGGACTGAAAGAGATGGGAAAACTTCCCCCTGTCATCCCCTGGCTCATCTCAACCAGGATGGACTTATTTGCAAGCTCCAAGCCCAGTGACCTGCCCAAGCTTGAGCCCAGATTATGGCCAACTTGCATCAGTGCTGGCAGCAGGCTCTGGCAAGGAGAGGTTGTGCTCTGGTGCTGCTGCTGTGTGAGGCAGCCTGGGCTGTGGGTGACTCAGGGAGCTGTCAGTGTGCTGTGACTCTTGAGTGCTGTGTTTTGCTCCTTGGGGTGTGAGTCACTGAGGTGCCTTCCCCTGGGGGTACCTCTCTCTCTCTTTCCACCATGAGCTGTGCCAGATGTGTCCAAGCTGCCAGCAGGGCTCCTGGGCAAGGTGTTGCTGCCACAGCTGCTGTGCTCTGTATCACTTAACCCCCAGCAGGATGGGGCTGGAAGGGAGCTCTGGAGCTCCCCCAGCCCAAGCCCCTGCTCCAGCAGGGCACCCACAGCACAATGCCCAGGAGCACAATGCCCAGGGGGGGTTGGAAGCTCTCCACACAAGGACACTCCACAACCTCTCTGGCCAGCCTGCTCCAGCCCTCCAGCACCCTCACACCAAACAACTTTCTCCTCCTGCTCACATCCAACCTCCTGCCTGCCACTTTGTGCCCCTTGCCCCTTGTGCTGGCCCTGGGCACCACTGAGCAGAGTCTGGCCCCAGCCTCTTGCCCCCTACCCACAGCTCCTTTAGCTCTTGCTGAGCATTGCTCAGCTGCCCTCTGGGGCTGCTCTTCTGCAGGCTCTCAGCCCCAGGGCTCTCAGCCTTTGCTCCTCACAGAGCTGCTCCAGGCCCCTCAGCAGCTCTGCAGCCTCCCCTGGACTCTCTCCAGCAGTTCTCTGTCTCTCTGGAACTGGGGAGCCCAGAACTGCACACAGGACTCCAGATCTGCCTTACTAGGGTAGAGAAGAGGGGAAGGAGACCCTCCCTTGCCCTGCTGGCCACACTCTTCTTCATGCCCCCCAGGACCCCATTGGCCTTTTTTGGCCATGAGGACACCTTTCTGCGTCATGGGGAACTTGTTGTCCCCCAGCACTCCCAGCTCCTCCTCCATGGAGCTGCTTCCCTGCAGGTCCCCCCTTACCTGTCCTGCTGCAGGAGGTTGTTCCTCCCCAGGGGCAGGACTCTACACTTGGCCTTGCTGAAGGCCAAGCTGGAGATGCTCCTCCAGCAAGGCTCTTCTGTGCTGGGTAACTGATGTCAGAGCCACTCATTGGGAAAAGATGTTGGAAGCTGCAGAGGAAAAACAGGAGGAGGTGTTGTGAAAGCTGCTGCCCTCCAGCCATGCTCTCTGGATGCTGCTGGTGCTGAAAGAGCTCTTGTCAGTGTGGGGGAGGGTAAACTGCAGAGGGAGCAGGAACGTGCCAGCTCTGTCAGCATGTCACAGCTTGGTTCTGAGAAGGAGAAGGCCTTGGAGAGGACCTCTGTGCCCATCCAGTGAAGGGGTTAAGCAAGTGAAGTCTGGGGATTGTACAGCAGAGGAACTTAACAGAGCCATAGAGTGCCTCAAGTTAGAAGGGACCTCAGAGATCAACTACTGCAACCCCCAGCCATGGGCAGGGACACCTCCCACCAGCCCAGGCTGCCCAAGGCCCCCAGGCAGGAGGCAGCCACAGCCTCCCTGGGCAGCCTGTGCCAGGCTCTCACCTCCCTCACACTCAACAACTTCTTCCTCAGCTCCACTCTAACCCTGCTCTGCCTCAGCTCCAAACCATTCCCCCTTGGCCTGGCTCCAGACCCCCTCAGCAAAAGTCTCTCTGCAGCCTTCCTGCAGGATCCCTTCAGGTCCTGGCAGGCAGCTCTGAGGTGCCCCTGGAGCCTTCTCCTCTGCAGGCTGCACACCCCCAGCTCCCTCAGCCTGTGCTCACAGCAGAGCTGCTCCAGCCCTTGCAGCATCTTTGTGGCCTCCTCTGGCCTCACTCCACAGCTCTGAGTCCTTCTCCTGCTGGGGACAGCAGAGCTGGAGGCAGGATTGGAGGTGAGGTGTGGGCAGAGCAGAGCCAAGGGGCAGAATCCCCTCTCCTGCCCTCTGCCCACACTCCTCTGCTGCAGCCCAGATCTCTCCATTTCTCTTTAGCTGTGAGGCTTCAGAAGGGCATTTCTTGGTTTTCAGGCTTGTCTTTTTGTCCAACTGGTTGTCATTTGGCATCTGGCTGACCTTCAGGACAATCTCTTCTCACAGATGCATCTCTTGGTACTGCTTACTGTGTGTTTGACCAACACTTGAGGACTCCTCAGTATGGATTCCTTGCTTTGTCCTCAAAGCCTCTCTGCTCACAAGGTGTTTTCGTCTAGCACATTGCTCTGGCAGGGGGGTCGGACCTGATGATCTCTTGAGGTCCCTTCCAACCTCTGATACTCTGTGAGACTGATTGTTGGTGCCATAAACTCTTTGACCAGCAGAGACAGACCCCTCCAACACACCTGCCAGGAGACTGCAGAGCAAAACCTTGGCCAAAGCACTCCTGAGTGCTTCCAGCCAGCTGTGTGCTTGGTGTGAGGAGTCATTTGTCACCTCCTGTGCCACTCAGGGCTGGGGCTGGGCTGCAGAGGTCACTGGCAGCAGCTGGAAAGGGCCTGGGCCATGCTACCACTGCCCTGCTTTGTGTGGCCAGCCTGGAGGTTGTGCCAGTGGCAGCTTCACACCAACACAAGCTGCAGCCTGGCACAGAATGCCCTCAGCTTCCCCTCAGTGTGGAAAGATAAAAAGCTTGAGACAGGGCTGGGGAGGAGCAGACCAGGACAGGCTGGGGCAGGGCTGGAGGTGCTTGGTGCCAGGGAGTCTCCAGCTTTGTGCCCCTCCACAGGGCTGCTCCCCAGCCCTTCATCCCCAGCCTGGGTTGGTGCTGGGGTTCCCCACCCCAGGTGCAGGACGTTGCTCTTGGCTGTGTTGATCTTCCCCAGCCTGGCACTGTCCCACTCCTCCAGCCTGTCCAGGTCCTAGTTCAAGCAATGGCCTGCACCAAGTCCTGAGAGTTTGTGTCTTGCTGCCTGCTCCCAGTGTGTCTGCTGGAGCAGAAGTGCACTGCCTGCCCAGCTGCTGGTCTGATGCTGGCTGCAGAAGCTGAGTTGCTCTCCTGCCTGCTTGGTGTCTCGTCAGTGAGCAGAGATCAGCCCAGCTTTATCGTGGTGCCCCAGCTGGCTCTCATATGATCTCAGGCATCTTCAGCTGCTGTATTTTTAGCCCTGGTAGTGTAAGAAGATTAGCAGAGGAGTTGGTTTCCAAGTGTGAAAGGGATTCTTTGCAAATGTGGACATGTTCCACCTCTCTGCCTGGGGGGAGCAACCCCCAGAAGCAGCACAGGTGAGGGCTTGAGCTGCTGGGAGGCAGCTCCAAGGAGAAGGACCCAGGAGTGCTGAAGGAC
The DNA here is from genome assembly GCF_027791375.1 of Indicator indicator. Taxonomy (NCBI): domain Eukaryota; kingdom Metazoa; phylum Chordata; class Aves; order Piciformes; family Indicatoridae; genus Indicator; species Indicator indicator. The sequence goes on from NW_026539214.1 coordinate 80,807, forward strand.
AATAAGTTATCCATGGGTCCTTGTGGCCAAGAGCCCAATCATCTCTTGGGGTGTTTGAGGAAGAGTGTAGCCAGCAGGGCAAGGGAGCTTCCCCTGCCCTTCTGATGTGCCCTGGTGAGGCCACATCTGGAGTATTGTGTCCAGTACTGGGCTCCCCAGTTCAGGAGGGACAGGGAAGACCATGAGGAGTCCAGTGGAGACCATGAGGATGATGACTGGATTGGAACATATGTGTGGTGAGGAAAGGCTGAGAGCCCTGGGGCTGCTAGTGTGGAGAAGAGCAGCTCCAGAGGGGATCTGAGCAATGTTTATAAATATTTGAAGGGTGGGGGGCAAGAAGAAGGGGCCAGGCTCTTCTCACTGGTGCCCAGTAACAGGCCAAGGGGCAAGGGGCACAAAGTGGCAGGCAGGAGGTTGGATGTGAGCAGGAGAAAGTTGTTTGGTGTGAGGGTGCTGGAGGGCTGGAGCAGGCTGGCCAGAGAGGTTGTGGAGTGTCCTTGTGTGGAGAGCTTCCAACCCCCCCTGGGCATTGTGCTCCTGGGCATTGTGCTGTGGGTGCCCTGCTGGAGCAGGGCTTGGGCTGGGGGAGCTCCAGAGCTCCCTTTCAGCCCTCTCCATTCTGTGAAGAGAGCAGTAGATGGTGATTTGGGGTCTGGAGGATTGGAAGAGGGCAGGTAGAGGCAGAGGTAGGGAGTAAGAACTGAGATCAATGTGCTGACAACTGCAGGTGGCAGAGAGCAGGCCATGAGGGATGCACACCCCACACTGTGACCCTCAAGGAACGTGCAGTACCCTGGGGGTAGGTAGCTGGAAGCATCCTGCAGCAGTGCCTGGCATGTCCCTGAATTCCCAGTGTAACGATGCAGCTGCTTCAAGCACTGAGGTGCTGTGGACCCAGGTGGGTTGGTGTTGGAAGCCTTCACTGCTCTGGGAAGTTTGATATTTGTCTAAACTGATTTGAGTTTTTCTGCTGGCTAAGTGTGGAAAGCACAGGAAGAGGCCTTGCAGATAAAGAATGATGGAACCACAGATTGGGTTGGGTTGGAAAGGACCTTTAGAGCTCATCCAGCCCAGCCCTGCAGCCAGCAGGGACAGCTGCAGCCAGAGCAGGTTGCTCCCAGCCCCAACCAACCTGCCCTGCACTGCTGCCAGCCATGGGGCAGCTCCCACCTCTCTGGGCAGCCTGGGCCAGGCTCTCCCCACCCTCACTGCCAAACATTTCTCCCTTCTCTCTACTCTCAATCTCCCTCTTTCACTTCCAACCATCCCCCCTTGGCCTGTCCCAACAGGCCCTGAGAAAAACTCTGTCCCCAGCTTCCTTCTGTCCCCTTGAAGCACTGCAAGGCCACCAGAAGGTCTCCCTGGAGCCTTCTCCTCTCCAGGCTGCACAACCCCAACTCTCCCAGCCTGGCCTCCCAGCAGAGGGCTTCCACCCTGCCAGCACTGCTGTGGCCTCCTCTGGCCCTGCTCCCACAGCTCCCTGTCTGTGCTGAGGACTCTGGAGCTGGCAGGGGCAGAATCCCTCCTTCCACCTGCTGCCCACACTTCCTCTGGGGCAAGTTCCCCATGCAGTGTGTCGAAGCAAGCAGAACATTGCTCAAGGGCTCAGAGAGGACAATTCCAAGCCTCATGCAAGTTGTGATGGGCAGAGCTTCAGCTTCTTGTCTGCACTTTCTTCCTGCTGCAGGAGCAATGTGATGAGCTGAGAGAACTTCTGCTCCATCCAGCAGTGCTGGAGCAGGAGCTGTGGAGGGTGGCCTCAGGTGCCTGAGCTATTTTAGGAGCAGGAATCATTCACAGCACCAGGGGCAAGCAGCCTTGGACCTGCTGTGGTGGTGGAGAGCAGTGCCCACAGCTGAGCTGGTCCTCACCTATCACACTGATGCTGGCCTCTGGATTTGTATCTGGGCTTGGCCCAGCCTTGCTCTTTGACTTGTTGAACCTGATGCAGTTTGTGCTGGCCCACTGCTCACACCTGGCAAGATCCTTCTGGATTCATTTAGTCACAGAATGGGATAAGTTGGAAAGGACCTTCAGGACCATCCAGTGCCAACGCCCTGCCATGGGCAGGGACACCTCCCACCAGCCCAGGCTGCTCAAGGCCTCATCCAGCCTGGCCTTCAACACCTCCAGGGAGGGCACAGCCACAGCCTCCCTGGGCAACCTGTGCCAGTGTCTCCCCTCCCTCACTCCAAAGAATTTCTTCCTCCTCTCCACTCTCACTCTCCCCTCTCCCAGCTCCAAGCCATTGTCCCTCATCCTGGCACTCCCAGCCCTTGTCCAAACTCCCTCCCCAGCTCTCCTGCAAAGAATTTCTTCCTCATCTCCAGTCTCAATCTACTCTCCTCAGGCTTAAAGCTGTTCTCTTGTGCTGTGGACGGATCCCTTCCCTCAAGTGAGTCCTCTGCACCACACAGCTTGCTGCCATCAGCGGAGCTGCTGAGGGAGCCTCAATGCCACTGCCCATGTTGCTGACAAAGATGTTAAACAGCACTGGGCCCAAGACAGACTCCTGAGGACCTCCACTTGTCACTGGTCTTCACCTGCACTCTTTTGAGTGCAAAAATGCAGCCAGTTCCTTATCCAGCCAGGTCCATCCATCAAGCCCATGTCACTGTGGTGAGTCTCTGGAACAGGTTGCCCAGAAAAGTTGTGGAGGCTCCAAGCCTGGAATTGTTCAAGGCCAGGCTGGATGAGGCCTTGGGCAGCCTGGGCTGGTGGGAGGTGTCCCTGCCTATGGCAGGGGTTAGGAGCTGGATGATCTTTAAGGTCCCTTCCAACCCAACCTATTCTGTGATTCTATGAAAATGAGTAGACAATAATTGTCAATACCCTTGACAGTCTAGGGCCACTAGGAGTCCATGGTGCTGTAGTCAGGAGTCCAAGCTGTAGGCAGCCAGGAGTGCAGAGTGCTGCAGGCAGGGGCCCAGGTATGCAAGCAGGAATGCAAATGCAGCAGGCAGGAGCCCAGGTGTGCAGCCCTGAGCCCGGGTGTGCAGCCCTGAGCCCGGGTGTGCAGCCCTGAGCCCAGGTGTGCAGTCCTGATCCCAGGTGTGCAGTCCTGATCCCAGGTGTGCAGCCCTGATCCCGGGTGTGCAGCCCTGAGCCCGGGTGTGCAGCCCTGATCCCAGGTGTGCAGTCCTGATCCCAGGTGTGCAGCCCTGAGCCCAGGTGTGCAGTCCTGATCCCAGGTGTGCAGCCCTGAGCCCAGGTGTGCAGCCCTGAGCCCGGGTGTGCAGCCCTGATCCCAGGTGTGCAGTCCTGATCCCAGGTGTGCAGTCCTGAGCCCGGGTGTGCAGTCCTGATCCCGGGTGTGCAGTCCTGAGCCCAGGTGTGCAGTCCTGAGCCCGGGTGTGCAGCCCTGATCCCGGGTGTGCAGTCCTGATCCCAGGTGTGCAGTCCTGAGCCCAGGTGTGCAGTCCTGATCCCAGGTGTGCAGCCCTGATCCCAGGTGTGCAGCCCTGATCCCAGGTGTGCAGCCCTGAGCCCGGGTGTGCAGCCCTGATCCCAGGTGTGCAGTCCTGATCCCAGGTGTGCAGCCCTGAGCCCAGGTGTGCAGTCCTGATCCCAGGTGTGCAGCCCTGATCCCAGGTGTGCAGTCCTGATCCCAGGTGTGCAGCCCTGAGCCCGGGTGTGCAGCCCTGATCCCAGGTGTGCAGCCCTGATCCCAGGTGTGCAGCCCTGAGCCCAGGTGTGCAGCCCTGATCCCGGGTGTGCAGCCCTGATCCCAGGTGTGCAGCCCTGAGCCCGGGTGTGCAGCCCTGATCCCAGGTGTGCAGCCCTGAGCCCGGGTGTGCAGCCCTGATCCCAGGTGTGCAGTCCTGAGCCCGGGTGTGCAGTCCTGAGCCCGGGTGTGCAGCCCTGATCCCGGGTGTGCAGCCCTGAGCCCGGGTGTGCTGCCCTGAGCCCAGGTGTGCAGCCCTGATCCCGGGTGTGCAGCCCTGAGCCCGGGTGTGCAGCCCTGATCCCGGGTGTGCAGCCCTGAGCCCGGGTGTGCTGCCCTGATGCCGGGGGTGCTCCCGGTGCTGCCGGCAGGGGCTGCCATGCCGTTGTCCCGCAGGCCTACGAGAAGCGGTTCCCGTGCTGCCCGCAGCTGCCGGTGTTCCTGGGCAGTGAGGTGCTGCAGGAGTGGCGCAGCCCGGACGGAGCCATCCACGTGGTGGAGCGCAGCTGCAGGCTCAACGTCGACGCTCCCAGGCTGCTCAAGAAGGCAAGCAGCGCCCTGGGGCCGCGGCCCTGCCTCCCCTCGGCTGCCTCCTCAAGCTCTCTCGGTGCTAACTGCCGCTGCTCCCTCGCAGATGGCCGGGGTGGAGCACGTCGTCTTCATCCAGAAGAACACAGTCAACTGGCGGGATAGGACCCTGCGCATCGAGGCCCACAACGAGACCTTCGCCAACCGTGTGGTGGTCCTGGAGACCTGCAGCTACTCCGTGAGTGCTTTGCTCTCTGTTGCCTCCGCAGGAAGCGCCGAGAAAGTCACGGAATCATCCGGACTGGGAGAAACCTCCCAGATCAAGCCCAACCCATCACCCAGCCATAACTAATCACAGAACTGGCAGGGCTGGAAGGGACCTCAAGGCTCAGCCAGTTCCAACCCCCCTGCCATGGGCAGGGACACCTCACACCACAGCAGGTTGCTCACAGCCACATCCAGCCTGGCTGCAAAAACCTCCAGGGGTGAGGCTTCCACCACCTCCCTGGGCAACCTGTGCCAGTGTCTCACCACCCTCATGGGGAACAACTTCTTCCTGACATCCAATCTGAATCTCCCCACTTCTACTTTTGTTCCATTCCCCCAGTCCTATCACTCCCTCACACCCTAAAAAGTCCCTCCCCAGCTTTCCTGTAGCCCCCTGCAGATCCTGGAAGGCCACAAGAAGGTCTCCTGGGAGCCTTCCCCTCTCCAGACTGCACAACCCCAACTCTCTCAGTCTGTCCTCACAGCAGAGCAGCTCCAGCCCTCTGCTCATCCTCATGGCCCTTCTCTGGACACCTTCCAGCACCTCCAGATCCTCCTGGAACAGAAGCTCCAGAACTGGACACAGAGCTCCAGGTGTGGTCTCAGCAGAGTGGAGCAGAGGGGCAGAATCCCCTCCCTGTCCCTGCTGGCCACATTTCTCCTGCTGCAGCCCAGGCTCTGCTTGGCTCTCTGGGCTGCAAGTGCTCACTGCTGGCTCCTGGGGAGCTTCTCATCCCCCAGCACCCCCAAGACCTTTTCTTCAGGGCTGCTCTCCAGCCAGTCCCTGCCCAGCCTGTATCAGTGCTTGGGATTGCCCTGACCCAGCTGCAGGACCTTGCCCTTGGTCTTGTTGAACCTCATGAGGTTGGCTTGTGGCCACCTCTGCAGCCTGTCCAGGTCCCTCTGGATGGATCCCTTCCCTCCAGCTGTCTGCTGCCCCACACAGCTTGGTGCCATCAGCAAACCTGCTGAGGGTGCACTCAGTGCCACTGTCCATGGCACTGACAAAGATACTGAACAAGCCTGGTCCCAGGACTCATCACCCAGACCATGGCACTGAGTGCCTCATCCAGGCTCTTCTTAAACACCTCCAGGGACACTGACCCCACCCCCTCCCTGGGCAGCACATCCCAAGGCCAATCTCTCTTTCTGGGAAGAACTTTTCTCTAAGATCAAGCCTCAACTTCCCCCTGCACAGCTTGAGACTGTGTCCTCTTGTTCTGGTGCTGCTTGCCTGGGAGCAGAGCCCAACCCCCACCTGGCTACAACCTCCCTTCAGGGAGTTGTTAACAGCAATGAGGTCTGCCCTGAGCCTCCTCTGCTCCAGGCTGAACACCCCCAGCTCCCTCAGCCTCTCCTCACAGGGCTGTGCTCCAGACCCCTCCCCAGCTTTGTTGCCCTTCTCAATGGCATTCTGGGGTGCAGTGAGAAGAGTGTGGCCAGCAGGGCAAGGGAGGGTCCCCACCTCTTCTATGCTGGTTGTTTCTGGAGTGCTGGGTCCAGTTCTGGGCTCCCCAGTTTCAGAAGGACAAGGATTTGCTGGAGAGGGTCCAGAAAAGGGCTGAGGGCCCTGGGAGGTCTCTGTGATGGGGAAAGGCTGAGAGCATTGTGGCTGTTTGGTTTGGGGAAGAGCAGCCTGAGAGGGGATCTGATCAGTGCTGATCAATACTTCAAGGGTGGCTGTCAGGAGGCTGGCACCAGGGACAGGACAAGTGGTGACAGGCACCAATCTGAACATGAGGAGCTGCTTCGGGGGAGACAGAGCCCCAGAGCAGGCTACCCAGAGAGGTTGTGGAGAGCTTCCAACCCCCCCTGGGCATTGTGCTCCTGGGCAAGCTGCTGTGGGTGCCCTGCTGGAGCAGAGCCTTGCACTGGATGAGCTCCAGAGGTCCAACCCTCACCATGCTGGGATTCAGACTGGGCAGCCTTGGTGCCACTCTCACAAACCTTCTGGCACTCAGGCTCTTACCCTCTGCACCAGCTGCTGGTTCCAAAGTCCTGGGACCAGGACCAACCAGGGTCAGGTTTCAGTTACCCTTCATGCAGGGGTGTTCAGGGCACATTAAGGAGTGGGGTGGGAGAGACTTTCTTCTGTGTGCTGGGGTAGGAATGAGGAATCAGGTGAGGACCTTGATCTCAGGGTGCTGATCTCTTGGTGATCCTGCCTTGGCCTGGGGATTGGACTCCATGATTTCATGAGACCCCCACCTGCAGCACTGCCTCCGATTCTCATGCCCCTAGCACAGGAAGGACCTGGAACTGCTGGAGAGAGGCCAGAGGAGGCCACCAAGATGATCAGAGGGCTGGAGGAGCTCCCCTGTGGGGACAGGCTGGGAGAGTTGGGGCTGTGCAGCCTGGAGAAGAGAAGGCTGCAGGGAGACCTCAGAGCAGCCTTCCAGTACCTGAAGGGCTCCAAGAGAGCTGGGGAGGGACTTTGGAGAAGGGCTGGGAGTGCCAGGATGAGGGACAATGGCTTTGAGCTGGGAGAGGGGAGAGTGAGAGTGGAGAGGAAGAAGAACTTGTTTGGAGTAAGGGTGGGGAGAGACTGGCACAGGTTGCCCAGGGAGGCTGTGGCTGCCTCCTCCCTGGAGGTGTTGAAGGCCAGGCTGGATGAGGCCTTGAGCAGCCTGGGCTGGTGGGAGGTGTCCCTGCCTATGGCAGGGGGTTGGCACTGGATGATCTTGAAGGTCCATTTCAACCCAACCCATTCTGTGAGCCTCTGGAGGTCCCTTCCAATCCCTGTGATCCTCTGGAACAGCCTCATGGAAGCCATCAGGCACTGCTTTGTGTTCCCTCCACCAAGGTGCAGATCCTGTTACCTTGGCTGCCCTTTTGGCAGCAGCTCGGCTTTGGGGGCAGTTAGCAAACTGTGAGTAGCTTCTGGTTCAAGCAAGACAAAGAGCTGCAAAGCAGAGTTCTGGAGGGTGAGAGCTTTCCTGAGCCAGAGGTCAAGCAGTAGCTATGTTGGGGCTTCCTAAAGACTCCAATAAATCAAAGTGCATCATGGTGAAAGGCTCCAGCAGCTGGGAAAGGCTCCCAGGGCAGCTCTGGAGTCACTCAAACATTGTTCCCCTTGCTGATTTTTGGCTCTGCTGCCTCCAAGCTGGTGTCCTTCAGAAGGAAATGTCAGCAGCTGGGCTGAGAGGGAAGTGCTTTTCCTGGAGCAGGGTGGGAGCTAGCTGGCTGCATCCTCAAGATGCTTCCCAGCACTATTTTTACCAGTTCCTTTTCCCCTGCCAGGGTGCACAGGAAGCAGCTTTCTTCTCATCTGTCCTTTTTTTTGTTTTGTTTTCTTGTAGTGTGCTCTGAAGCAACGTAGAGCAACACCACCCTGCTCCTGCAGGCCCCTCACATCTTCTCAGGGCACTTGGTGTCCCTCAGACAGCTGCCAGCTTCCAGTGGAGGCTGGAATCTTTTTACTCTTTCATGTCAGTTGGTGAACAGAGAAAAGGCAGAGACCTGTCAGAGATGGGGGAAGCTTAGAGGGGAAAGGATTGTCTGGGCTTGAACCAGGTAGGGAGCAACTGAGGGGGAAGCACTGGAAAAGAAAGAGGTTTGTTGGACTGACAGTGGAAACCTCCCTGCTCTGCCATGCCCCTGTGCTTTGGGGAGCAAACTGAAACCAGTGGCTGAGTTTCCTGTCTCAAACTGGGGTTAAAAAACTCCTTTTAGCCTGTACCTGGGTCAGGGCAACCCTTGGTATCAATCCATGCTGGGGGTGAGGAGGTTGAGAGCAGCCCTGCAGAGAAGGCCTTGGGGGTGCTGGGGGGGAGAAGCTGGCCAGGAGCCAGCAATGGGCACTGGCAGCACAGAAGGCCAAGGGCAGCCTGGGCTGCATCCAAAGCAGTGTGGCCAGAGCTGGAGAGAGAGGATCCTGCCCCTCTGCCTGCTCTGGGGAGACCTCACCTGCAGGGCTGGGGCCAGTTGGGACCAGCACAAGAAGGACCTGGAGCTGATGGAGAGGGTCCAGAGGAGGCCACAAAGATGCTCAGAGGCTGGAGAACCTCTGCTATGGGGACAGGCTGGGAGAGTTGGGGCTGTTCAGCCTGGAGAAGAGAAGGCTGCAGGGAGACCTTAGAGCAACCTTCCAGTAGCTGAAGGGCTCCAGGAGAGCTGGGGAGGGACTGTTCAGAAGGGCTTGGGGTGATAGGACAAGAGGCAATGGTTTGAAACTGGAGCAGGGCAGAGTTAGGTTGGACATCTGGAGGAAGTTCTGCACAGTGAGGGTGAGGAGACACTGGGACAGGCTTCCCTGGGAGGTGGTGGAGGCTCCATCCCTGGAGCCATTCAAGCTCAGCCTTGCTGTGTCCCTGGGCAGCCTGCTCTGGTTGGAGGTGTCCCTGCTGCCTGCAGGGGGTTGGACAAGATGCCTTGGAGGCTCCCTTCCAACCTGCTGCAATCTGTGAAGCTGTGAACTTTCTCTGTCTGTCATTATTATCTTTGTTTATTTTGTCTGTCTATACCTGAGGGGTGGGTGTCAAGATGAAGGTGCCAGACTCATGTCAGTGGTGCACAAGGGGCAAGGAGCACAAACTGGAACCCAGGAGGTTCCACCTGAGCAGGAAGGATGCCTCCTCCCTGGAGGAGTTCCAGGCCAGGCTGGATGAGGCCTTGAGCAAGCTGGGCTGGTGGAAGGTGTCCCTGCCCATGGCAGGGGGTTGGAATTGGATGATGTCTCAGATCTCTTCCAACCCAAACCAAGCCATGAATCTATGACTATGACTCCCTGAATCCATGGATCTATGAGTCCATGATCCATGTGTCCACTTATGCTGACAGAAGTCCTCTGTTAAGTGTGGGTCTGTTTGTGCCTCCTCTGCCCCCTCACTCTTCAACACCCACTGTGGCACCAGGGGCACTGAGCCTGCCACACTGTCAGCTCTTTGCTGCCCTCCAACCCTCTGTGTGCCTTTGGGCTTAGGTTCACCCAGAGAATGAGGAGTGGACCTGCTTTGAGCAGTCTGCATCTCTGGACATCAAATCCTTCTTTGGCTTCGAAAGCACCGTGGAGAAGATCGCCATGAAGCAGTACACCTCCAACATCAAACGGGTAAGGGGGCACCCCCTCTGCCACACACCCCCAGCCAGCCCCCTGCAGCTCTCCTTGCCTCTGCAAAACAGCCTCAGGAAGCTTCCCTGCCCTTGCTGTGTCTCTGCAATCCCTCAGCAGGGCAAACAAAGCGAGAGGCTGTGTGCAGTGAGCACAGGGGCACGGGGCTGCAGGGCAGGGAGCAGCCTGTGCCAGAGGGGGAGGGCGCTGGGTGCTGTGGGTGCCAGGCTCCTCAGACACTGAGGGCACTGTTCTGGGGGAAAATCAGCTCCAATGCCTTGGGCAGAGACCTTAGAGCAGCCTTCCAGTACCTGAAGGGGCTTCAGGAGAGCTGGGGAGGGACTCTGGACAAGGGCTGGGAGTGCCAGGATGAGGGACAATGGCTTGGAGCTGGGAGAGGGGAGAGTGAGAGTGGAGAGGAGGAAGAAATTGTTTGGCAGTGAGGGTGGGAGAGACACTGGCACAGGGTGCCCAGGGAGGCTGTGGCTGTGCCCTCCCTGGAGGTGTTGAAGGCCAGGCTGGATGAGGCCTTGAGCAGCCTGGGCTGGTGGGAGGTGTCCCTGCCCATGGCAGGGGGATGGCACTGGGTGGTCTTGAAGGCCCCTTCCAACCCAACCCATTCTGTGACTCCCTTTGGTGCTGTTTTCCTCTCGGCTGTAGAGGAATTGAGCAGCTGAGTGATGGTTTGGGAACAAGAGGATGGGGTACAAATGTTCTAAAAGTAGGGGCTGGTCTGTGCTCCCTGCTAACAGGGGACAGGGTGAGAGCAAATGGCCTCAGGTTGCAGCAAGGAGGTTTAGGTAAAGAGAATGAAAATCTTTGTCACTGTGAGGGTGCTGGAGGCCTGGAGCAGGCTGCCCAGAGAGGTTGTGGAGTCTCCGTCTCTGGAGACATCCAAACCCACCTGGATGTGTTCCTGTGTGACCTGCCCTGGCTGACCCTGCTCTGGCAGGGGGGTTGCATTTGATGATCATTCAAGGTCTCTTCCAACCCCTAACATTCTGTAGTGAGAAGAAACTTCTTCACTGGAAGGGTTCTCAAAGCCTGTCCCAGGCTGCCCAGGGAGGTGACTGAATCCCCACCCCTGGAGGTGTTTCCAAGAGGCAGAGCTGTGGTGCTGAGGGCCATGGCTGAGCCCCAGCCTTGGCAGAGTTGGGGAATGGTTGGACTGGAGGAGCTGAAGAGGCTTTGCCAAGCCAAGAGGTGCTGGGATTCCCTGGCTCTGAAGGCAGCTGCATCCCCAGCTCTGCTTGTGTGGTGCCTCTGCACTGCAGCTCTCCCAGCAGGGGCATGCAGAGGGGGGGACAGCCCTTTCCCTGCTGCTTCTCTCTGGGCACTGCCATCTGTCCTGAGCAGAGCTCTGCTGCACCTTGGCACATGGAATTGTTCTCTCCTAATGGGAGTTTTCCCCTCAGGGCAAGGAAGTGATCGAGCACTACCTGAAGGAGCTGATCTCCCAGGGGATCACCTTCATCCCCCGCTGGACACCTCCCCCAGCCAGCTGTGGGCAGCAGGAGGAGCAGAGCCAAGCTGGTGGGCACCATCCTGCTGCTGAACCACTCGAGTCTGGGGCTCATGGAAGTACCAAAGAGCAGAGTGGCAGCTGCTGCCCTGCAGCTGAAGCTGTCAGCCCTGATGGTAAGGCCAGGCCAGGCAGTGGCAGCTGCTGGCAGTCACAGAGCCTTTGGTGGCACTGCCTAATGACTGCATTTTAGCTTCCTTCTTCCTTGGCCATGAGCTTTGCTTTCTGGGTTATGTGGGGAGGAGGGAAGGTTTTCATAGTCTTCCCTCAAAAGAAAACACAAACAATGGAGGTTGGGGTTCTTTTTCCCCCCAAAATGAAGCCAATTAAAGCTCTGCAAGCAGCTTAGAATAAAAGATCCTTGGGTTTGGTCTCAGCTTTAAAGGTTTTTATACCTTAAACTGGAGAAGTTGAAGGTGTCTGTCCCTGAATAGTAATGGAATGGGAGCTGTCATTCCTCAGAAGAAAAGGCAGCACCTCCTTGGTGACTGCAACTAGGGCAAAGGCTTGGAGTTCACAGCTGTCAATGGCTCTGGTCTCACCAGACCTGCTCTGGTAGCTCCTCTGTGTTGGAATCTCTCTGGCCACTTCCCTTCAATGTCTGCAGCAATGCTCTGGGTGGGGGCATGGAGGCAGCCTCAGGCAGGTTGCAGATGGCACTAAATTGGGTGGCAGAGTTGATCTGCTGCAGGGCAGGAGGCTCTGCAGAGGGCCCTGGCCAGGCTGGCTCCATGGCTGAGGCCAATGGGATGAGGTTCAACAAGGCCAAGGGCTGGGTCCTGCCCTGGGGTCACAACAACCCCAGGAAGGCTCCAGGCTGGGGGCAGAGTGGCTGCAAAGTGCCCAGCAGAGAAGGGCCTGGGGGTGCTGGGTGCCAGCAGCTGAAGAGGAGCCAGGGAGTGCCCAGGTGGGCAAGAAGGGCAGCAGCAGCCTGGCCTGGAGCAGCAATGGGGTGGCAGCAGGAGCAGGGCAGGGATTGTGCCCCTGGGCTGGGCACTGGGGAGGGCACAGCTTGAGTGCTGGGGTCAGGTCTGGGCTCTCACTGCAAGAAGGACATTGAGGGCTGGAACAGGTCCAGAGAAGGGCAAGAGAGCTGGGGAAGGGTCTGGAGAAGAGGGCTGGGGAGGAGCAGCTGAGGGAGCTGTTGGGTTTATGATTGGACTGGATGCTCTTGGAGGGCTTTTCCGGCCCAACCCATTCTCTGAGTCTCTGATTTCAGTTTCCATCCAGCTGCTTTGTTAGCCTCTTGTGATGGGAATTGTGAGTGAGATCTTTAGGACAGCAGGGTTTCAGTGCCCAGGGCTTGGAGTGGTTAATGAGGTGAGTGCCAGAGCTCAGGAGGTTTCTTTTACAGCTCCTGCTGAAGCAGTTGAAGCTTGAATGAAATATTAGAGGTCCATCTTTGATAGCTTCTGTGCTGGCTGTGTCCTCCTGCCCTGAGCACCAGCAGAGCATCATTCACCCCCCTCAGGCAGCTAACAGGAGGGCTCCTGCCTCCAGCAGTGTAAATCCTGAGCAACCTGATGGGTACAAAGAACTGCAGGTGTCCTTCTGGCCTCTGCCAAGTGGCCTCTGACTTGTTCTCTCTTTCGTTTGCCCTCTGCAGCCGACAAGCTGGACGCTGACTACATTGAGCGGTACCTGGGGCAGCTGAGCCCCCTGCAGGAGAGCTGCTTGATCCGCCTGCGGCGCTGGCTGCAGGAGACACACAAGGGCAAGGTGGTGTGCAGCCCCCAGGCTCTGAGCCTTCAGGGCCCAGCCAGCCTCCTGGGCACCCCTCAGACTCTGTGCCTTCAGGGCCCAGCCAGCCTCCTGGGCACCCCTCAGACTCTGTGCCTTCAGCCCCCAGCCAGCCTCCTGGGCACCCCTCAGGCTCTGTGCCTTCAGCCCCCAGCCAGCCTCCTGGGCACCCCTCAGGGCTTCTGTGCCTTCAGCCCCCAGCCAGCCTCCTGGGCACCCCTCAGGCTCTGTGCCTTCAGGCCCCAGCCAGCCTCCTGGGCACCCCTCAGGCTCTGTGCCTTCAGGGCCCAGCCAGCCTCCTGGGCACCCCTCAGACTCTGTGCCTTCTGCCCCCAGCCAGCCTCCTGGGCACCCCTCAGACTCTGTGCCTTCAGCCCCCAGTCAGCCTCCTGGGCACCCCTCATGGTGCCCCCCAGCCAGACTCTGGGTCACAGACACTTTGTGTGTAGAGCCTGAGCTGTTTTGCTGACAAAAGGCAGATGTGGAGAACATTCTGCCCAGGCTGAGAGTTGTGTGGAGGGAACCTCATGAAGTTGAGACAGGGCAAGGGTAGGGTCCTGCCCCTAGGGAGGAACAACCTCCTGCAGCAGGACAGGTGAGGGGGGACCTGCTGGAGAAGGAGCTGGGAGTGCTGCGGGATAAGTTCATCATGAGCCAGCACCTGCAGGGCTGTGTCCAGCTGTGGTGCCCCCAGCACAGGAAGGACCTGGAGCTGCTGGAGAGGGGCCAGAGGAGGTCATGAAGATGATCAGAGGCTGGAGAAGCTCCCCTGTGGGGACAGGCTGGGAGAGTTGGGGCTGTGCAGCCTGGAGAAGAGAAGGCTGCAGGCAGACCTTAGAGCAACCTTCCAGTACCTGAAGGGCTCCAGGCAGGCTGGGGAGGGACTGTTCAGGAGGGGCTGTGGGGATAGGACAAGAAGCAACGGATTGAAAGTGGAGCAGGGCAGAGTTAGGTTGGACATCAGGAAGGAGTTCTGCACAGTGAGGGTGAGGAGACACTGGGACAGGCTTCCCTGGGAGGTGGTGGAGGCCCCATGGAGACATTCAAGGTCAGACTGGATGTGTCCCTAAACAGCCTGCTCTGGTTGGAGGTGTCCATGCTGCCTGCAGGGGGCTAGGACAAGATGCCCTTGGAGAGCCCCTTCCAACCCAATGAATTCTGTGATTCTTCCTGGGCTCATCCTGGTTCAAAGGAGTCTCAAGATCAGGCCAAGTGCTGTGTGCCTGAGAAAGGAAACACTTAGGGGAAGCTGAATACCTCAAGAGGGATCTAACTCAGCATTTCCTGATGGAGAGAGACTGGGTGGGAAGGAAAAAGGACCAAGGACAGCAACAGAGTCTTTGGACAGGCTGAGCAGATAAAGAGTGCTGGGGAAGAGGGGAAAACAGGAGTAATGTGGCTGGAACAGGAGCTCCCCTTGGAAACAGAGTGGAGCTAGATAAGGCTTCAACATGACTAGCTTCCTGGCTTGGGAGGTCCTTCCACATTCTTCTGGGAGGTCACTCCAGAGGGCCAGGCAGCCACACAGAGTGGCTTAGGAGGTGCTCCACCTGTGTGGACTCTGCAAGATGTGAATTGTTCTCACTGGCCCTTCCCAAGGAGGCTGCTGCTGGCAGGGAGCTTGGGCAGTACTTCGTGCATGGCTCTGCTGGAGCTGCCTCAGAGCTGGGACAGGCCCTGGCTCAGCTGAGCACTAGGAGCTCAGCCCTGACCTGGAGAGCTCTGCTGAAGAGTTTTCTTGGGAAGTGTCCTGGAGGGATAAAATGTGGCAAAGATTTTGTGCCAGAGTTCTCTTGTTACTGAACTTACGAAGAATGGTGGAGGGTGGAAGGGACTCCATGGGCAGGGACACCTCCTACCAGCCCAGGCTGCTCAAGGTCTCATCTCCCCTGGCCTTCAACACCTCCAGGCAGGAGGCAGCCACAGCCTCCCTGGGCAACCTGTGCCAGTGTCTCCCCAGCCTCACTCCAAACAATTTCTTCCTCCTCTCCACTCTCACTCTCCCCTCTCCCAGCTCCAAGCCATTGTCCCTCATCCTGGCACTCCCAGCCCTTCTCCAAAGTCCCTCCCCAGCTCTCCTGGAGCCCCTTCAGCTACTGGAAGGCTACTCTGAGGTCTGCCTGCAGCCTTCTCTTCTCCAGGCTGAACAGCCCCAACTCTCCCAGCCTGTCCCCACAGGGGAGCTTCTCCTGCCTTCCTCTTGCTGCAGTGGTGACAATGTGGTGCAGTTCTGGACACCTCTGAGCCTTGCTTTGGGGAGGTTTTGCTTTCTGTTCCATCTCATTTGCAGTGTTCATCTCCCAGCTCCTGCTCAGCAGCTTCTTGCCTTGGCTTTGGGCTGTCTGAGCTGTACCCCTGCTGCATTCTTTAGGTGCAATCAATTCTTAGCACCTCTTGCAGCTTCACAGCAGCTTTGTGATGCTGGGCTTGCTCCCAGCCTGACACTGCTGTCTGCTTTGCTTTCTTGCCTGCTTTTTGTTTTTGTGAGCAAACAAAAGATCTTTGACTGCAAGCACAAAGCTCCTCTGTGCTGCAGCAGGGCTGGGACACTCCAGAGGAGAGCATCCCTGCTCCACAGAACCTTCATGGCAATGGAACCCCCTGTGGCAAATGAGGCCACTCTGGGGTGAAGGGACTGAGAAATCTGCAGCTAGAACCCAGAGGGGTTGTAATTAACAAGATTTGGGTCAAATTAGCACTTTCATGGACTCCACTGGGTCTGGTGTTAATCACTTTGCTCCCAAGGAAAAAGAAAAGAGAAAAGAGGAAAGGACTTCAGGTTGCCCCAGGGAAGGTTTTAGGCTGGACATAAGGAACAAATTCTTCTCCAGAAGGGTTGTCAAGGCCTGGCCCAGGCTGCCCAGGGCAGTGGTGGAGTCCCCAGGCCTGGAGGGCTTTCAGAGCTGTGTAGCTGTGGTGCTGAAGGCCATGGCTCAGTGATGAGCTGGCAGTGATTCACTAAGGCCCAGTTCTGGGTCCTGCCCTGGGGTCACAACAACCCCAGGGAGGCTCCAGGCTGGGGGCAGAGTGGCTGCAAAGTGCCCAGCAGAGAAGGGCCTGGGGGTGCTGGGTGCCAGCAGCTGAAGAGGAGCCAGGGAGTGCCCAGGTGGGCAAGAAGGGCAGCAGCAGCCTGGCCTGGAGCAGCAATGGGGTGGCAGCAGGAGCAGGGCAGGGATTGTGCCTCTTGCCTGGACACTGGGGAGGCCACAGCTTGGGGTCAGTTTTGGGTCTGTTCTCCAGACCCCTCCCCATCTTTGTTGCCCTTCTCTGGACCTGCTCCAGCCCTCCATGTCCTTTTTGGGGTCTGGAGAAGAGGGCTGGGGAGGAGCAGCTGAGGGAGCTGGGGGTGTTGAGCCTGGAGAAGAGGAGGCTGAGGGAGACCTCATTGCTCTCTGCAGCTCCCTGAGAGGAGGCTGGAGCCAGCTGGGGCTTGGGCTCTGCTCCCTAGGCTCAGGTGCTAGAAGGAAAGGCAATGGCCTGAAAGTGTGCCAGGGGAGGGTTAGGTTGGAGAGGAGGAAAACTTTTTTGCTGCAAGAGTGGTCAGGGACTGGCACAGACTGCCCAGGGAGGTGGTGGAGTCCCCATGCCTGGAGGTGCTCAAGCAACGTGTGGCCATGGCACTTGTGGCCATGGTTTGGTGGCCATGGTGGGGTTGGGTTGGTGGTGGACTGGATGCTCTGGGAGGGCTTTTCCAGCCCAAGCCAGTCCATGAGTGCTCCTTGGCTCTGCTCTCAGATCCCCAAGGATGAGCACATCCTGCGCTTCCTGCGGGCTCGCGACTTCAACCTGGAGAAGGCTCGGGAGATGCTGTGCCAGTCGCTGGCCTGGCGCAAGCAGTACCAGGTGGATTACATCCTGCAGTCCTGGAGGCCCCCAGCCCTGCTGGAGGAGTACTACACAGGAGGCTGGCACCACCAGGACAGAGGTTAGCAGCTGCCCCTGCCCTTGGCACTGCAGCCTGGTTTGCACTGCCTCAGGAGTGGCTCCCTGGGGCAGTGCTGGGGACACTTCCAGTGCTACCAGAGCAGCTCAGCACCTGGATGTCACCACTCTGCTCTGCTGGGGGGGAGTTGCCATCTCTGCACACAGGAGGCAGGGCACAGCTGGTGCAGAGCAGCCTCTCTGTGGCCAGGTGGCCTCTGGATATGAGATTGATCATTTTGAAACACAGCTGAGAGCCCCAGGGCTGCTGGGTCTGGAGAAGAGCAGCCTGGGAGAGTGTTGGTGTCTGTAAATATCTGAGGGGTGGGGAGCAAGGACAGGGACCAACAGGTACAAGCTGGAACCCAGGGGATCTGGGCAATGCTCAACAAGAGCTAAAGGAGCTGTGGGTAGGGGACAAGAGGCTGGGGCCAGACTCTGCTCAGTGGTGCCCAGGGGCACAAGGGTCAAGGGGCAAAAACTGGCACCCAGGAAGTTTCATGTGAGCAGGAGGAGAAAGTTGTTTGGTGTGAGGGTGCTGGAGGGCTGGAGCAGGCTGGCCAGAGAGGTTGTGGAGTGTCCTTGTGTGGAGAGCTTCCAAGACTCCTCTGGATGTGTTCCTGTGTGACCTGTCCTGGGTGACCCTGCTTGAGCAGGGAGGGTTGGACTGGATGATCTCCAGAGGTCCCTTCCAACCTCACCTTTGGATGACTCCATGATTTCATTGTGGCTTTTCTAAAAGGGCCTGTGATGATAGGACAAGGGGCAGTGGTTTCAAACGAGACCTGGGGAGATGGAGGTTGGACATTAGGAAGAAGTTCTTTACTATGAGGCTGGGGAGACACTGGCACAGGTTGTCCAGGGAGGCTGTGGCTGTCTCCTCCCTGGAGGTGTTGAAGGCCAGGCTGGATGAGGCCTTGAGCAAGCTGTGCTGGTGGGAGGTGTCCCTGTCCATGGCAGGGTGGGGTTGGAACTGGATGAGCTTTGGGGTCCCTTCCAGCTGAGGCCATTCCATGATTCCATGATGCTGCAGTGGCAGCCTGGGGAGCTGAGCCTTTCCCTCCTCCAAGCCCTGCAACCTTTGCTGTGCAGATGGACGACCTCTCTACATCCTGCGCCTTGGCCAGATGGACACCAAGGGGCTGGTGAAGGCCCTGGGGGAGGAGGCCCTGCTGAGACACGTGAGTCCTCCTCTTCTCCCACCTCAGGAGCTCCCTGGGGCCTTTAGAAGCTTTGGCACAATGCAGCTGGAATCTCCCTGCCTGACACAAACCCTTGGCTGGCAGCTCCAAGTTGGGGACTTGGGCATGGCACAGCTTCTCTGGTGTCCTGCAGAGACAGGAGTGAAACTCCTGTGCTGGTTGGGCCCAGAGGGACATTTCCTGAGGGCTTAGTGAAGCTCTCAGCTGTCCATGGTGCAGGCTGCCCCTTGTGCTGGTTGGACTGCCCAGAGGGACCTTTCCTGAGGGCTTAGTGAAGCTCTCAGCTGTCCATGGTGCCCTTTCCTGCAGCTTCACCAAAACCTTCTGATCCTGAGGCTCTTTATTTCATCTCAGATTCTCAGGCTCTGTCCCTTGGCTGCTCAGCACAACCTTTTGTTGTAGACTTCTCTCTCTGTCATCACACTGCATGCTCCCAACCTCTGGTGTCCTTCTGGCTTCTCTGAAAGAAGGTCTCCAGGCTGTTGTGGTTTCCCAGAGTAACCCTTGCCTGTCCTCTCTTTGGTTGCAGGTTCTGTCCATTAATGAGGAAGGCCAGAGGAGGTGTGAGGAGAACACCAACACCTTTGGCCGCCCCATCACGTTAGTTGGGTTTGGTTTCTTGCCTCCTTGCAGCTGACCTAGGGAGAAGAAATGTCTGGGAAGCTTTGGGGTGGAGTCCTGTCCTTCAGGGCTGAGCTGCAAACAGCAGCCTGGCTCTGCCTTGGGCTGGCCCTGGGCTTGGGGTGCAGATGAGGACCACAGGAGTATGTAGGTTGGAGAAGACCTTTAAGTTCACCAAGTCCAAGCCTTACCCCAGCACTGCCAGGGCACCACTGAGCCATGGCCCTCAGCACCACAGCTACACAGCTCTGGAACCCCTCCAGCCATGGGGACTGCAGCACTGCCCTGGGCAGCCTGGGCCAGGCCTGGACACCCCTCAAGGGGAAGAAATTGTTCCTCATGGCCAACCTGAACCTCCCCTGGGGCAGCTGGAAGCTGTTTCCTCTTGTCCTGTCAGTTGTTCCTTGGGAGCAGAGCCCAACCCCACCTCACTCCATCCTCCTGTCAGGATGTTATCAGAAGGTCTCCCTCCACCTCCTTTAGTCCAGCAAAGTGGAGATTTAAATGCAGACAAATTCCACAGCTTCACACGAGCCCAGGTCCTGCTCCCTCCTTAAACCTTTTCTGTCCCACTTCAGCTGAAGTTTCTCTTCCTCTCTTGGGGGTTTTCATCCAGATACATCAAGTTCTCTTTTGTTTACACAGGAAACTGTTTCCCAGATTCCACTTCCATTTCAGGTGGGGTTTCGATTTACTCCTAGCAGCAGCCCTGCAAACCTTCACCCTCCTCCACCCCAGCAGCACCTCCTTGTCTTTGGGCTGGGCTGTCTGGCTTTCCTGCAGGCTCCCTGCCTTCAGGCTGCTCTCTTTTCCCTAGTCTGAGGTGATAGAAGGAGAGACAATGGTCTGGAATTGTGCCAGGGGAGGGTTAGGTTGGCAAGGAGGAAAAACTTCTGTGCTGCAAGAGTGGTCAGGGACGGGCACAGGCTGCCTAGGGAGGTGGTGGAGTCCCCATGCCTGGAGGTGTTGCAGAACCCTGTGGCCATGGCCCTTGGGGCAGGGTTTGCTGTCCATGGTGGGGTTGGGTTGCTGTTGGACTGGGTGCTCTGGGAGGACTTTTCCAACCCAAACAATTCCTTGTGGTGAGGCTGGGGAGACACTGGCAGAGGTTGCCCAGGGAGGCTGTGGATGCTCCCTCCCTGGAGGTGTTGCAGGCCAGGCTGGATGAGGCCTTGAGCAAGCTGTGCTGGTGGGAAGTGTCCCTGGCATGGCAGGGGTTGGAGCTGGATGATCTGTGAGGTCTCTTCCAACCTGAGCCATTCCATGCATCTATGAATCTGTGATCCATGTGTCCATGGTGGGACTGGATGCTCCTGGAGGGCTCTTCCACCCCAAGCCATTCTGTGCTGGTCAAAGAGGCTTCACCAGACCCTCTGCAGGGGCTGCTGAAACGTTTTTGTGGACCACAAGCTGTTCAGTGGAGGTCCTGAGAGCCCTTTCCCTGTATTTGCTGCAGGTCCTGGACATGTCTGGTGGACTTGGAAGGGCTGAACATGAGGCACCTCTGGCGGCCTGGAGTCAAGGCCCTGCTCCGGATCATTGAGGTGGTGGAGGACAACTACCCTGAGACCCTGGGCAGGCTGCTGATAGTCAGAGCTCCCAGGGTCTTCCCTGTACTCTGGACTCTGGTGGGTGAGAGCTGCAGGAGCAGAACCTCTTTAGCTGTGCAGAGAGCTGAAGGCTGCAGGCACTGCCAGCTTGGCTTCTTGACACACTTAAGGGGGAAAGCCTCAGGTCTCTTGTGGCTGAGCTCAGGAAGAGGCCACAGCAGCCAAGAAGGGCAGCAGCAGCCTGGCCTGGAGCAGCAGTGGTGTGGCAGCAGGAGCAGGGCAGGGATTGACCCTTGGTACTCAGCACTGGAGAGGCCACAGCTCAAAGCCTGGGGTCAGTTCTGGGCCACTCACTCCAGGAAGAACATTGAGAGGTTGGAGCAGGGCCAGAGAAGGGCAAGAGAGCTGGGGAAGGGTCTGGAGAAGAGGGCTGGGGAGGAGCAGCTGAGGGAGCTGGGGGTGTTGAGCCTGGAGAAGAGGAGGCTGAGGGAGACCTCATTGCTCTCTGCAGCTCCCTGAGAGGAGGCTGGAGCCAGCTGGGGCTTGGGCTCTGCTCCCTAGGCTCAGGGGATAGAAGGAGAGGCAATGGCCTGAAATTGTGCCAGGGGAGGGTTAGGTTGGAGAGGAGGCAAAATGTCTTTGCTGCAAGAGTGGTCAGGGACTGGAAGAGGCTGCCCAGGGAGGTGGTGGAGTCCCCATGCCTGGAGGTGCTCAAGCAGCGTGTGGCCATGGCACTTGTGGCCATGGTTTGGTGGCCATGGTGGTGCTGGGTTGATGGTTGGAGTGGATGCTCTGGGAGGGCTTTCCCAACCCAAACAGCTCTATTGCTGCTCCAGTGCATGCCTGCAGCTCACTGGGGTCTTGTGGCTGTTGGCCACCAGGACAGGCTGTGGGAGCTGCACTGCACTTCCTCATGCAGCAGTGGCAGCCCAGCCTTGGTGCTTGTGGTGTTGTAAAGCCAAAGACTTTGTAACCTTCTGGAGGACACTGCAGAGGAGAGCAATGCAAATGCTTCTGCCTGGTGCCTGCTGATGGCTCTGGCAGTGTGAGAGTCATAGAGCCATAAAACCACTTGGTTGGAAGAGACCTCCAAGATCATCAGCTCCAACCACTGACCAGGAGCATGCTGGTGGAATTTCTTGTGAGGCTCCCATCTGGTGTGGTGACTCTGAGAGGATCTTGGACACATCCCATTTGGCATCCCCCTCTCTGGGGACCTCTTCAGAGCTGGGAAGCTCTGCACTGCTGAGCTGCACTTCAGCTGAGCTGCTCTCCTGCTGCTGAGCTGCACTTCAGCTGAGCTGCTCTCCTGCTGCTGAGCTGCACTTCAGCTGAGCTGCTGTCCTGCTGCTGAGCTGCACTTCAGCTGAGCTGCTCTCCTGCTGCTGAGCTACACTGCTGCTGCTGAGCTACACTTCAGCTGAGCTGCTGCACTGCTGCTGAGCTGCACTGCTGCTGCTGGGGCTGTTGTAAGGTGGTGTCAGCCCTTTCTGTGAGCTCCCTGAGTGATGTCCCCTGTGCCCATCTGGTTGCAGGTCAGTCCCTTCATCAATGACAACACCAGGCAGAAGTTCCTCATTTACAGTGGCAATAACTACCAGGGGCCTGGGGGCCTGGTGGACTACGTGGACAGAGATGTGATCCCAGACTTCCTGGGAGGAGAATGCATGGTGAGACTCCCTCCCTGCAGTGTCCAGGCTTCCTCCTCTTTATCACCCTGGCCCTCCACCAGTCCCTTCTGAAGGCTGGTGACCCCCCAGTTCTAGCTGGTGCCCCCCACTCAGCATGGTGCAGTTAACTTGTGGATGGAACTCATTCTGGTGTGGTGGTGATGGCCTGGAGAAGCTTAAAACCAGCTCTAAGTGAGCTTAGCTAAACCACTGCAGTGCAAGGAAATGGCTGGAGGGCAGCTGGAAGGTGTCACCAGAGAAAGTCTTCACCAGAGGAGATTCCAGGGGCACCTCAGAGCTGCCTGCCAGGACCTGAAGGGATCCTGCAGGAAGGCTGCAGAGAGACTTTTGCTGAGGGGGTCTGGAGCCAGGCCAAGGGGGAATGGTTTGGAGCTGAGGCAGAGCAGGGTTAGAGTGGAGCTGAGGAAGAAGTTGTTGAGTGTGAGGGAGGTGAGAGTCTGGCACAGGCTGCCCAGGGAGGCTGTGGCTGCCTCCTGCCTGGAGGTGTTCAGGGCCAGGCTGGATGAGGCCTTGGGCAGCTGAGTCTGGCTCAGAGGTGTCCCTGCCCATGGCTGGGGGTTGGAGGAGATGAGCTCTGAGCTCCCTTCTGACCTGAGCCACTCTGTGAAACTTAGTCCCAGGTGAATTCTTGTGGCAGCTGAGGGTGGCCTGCCCTGCCTGGCAGGCAGCTGGTGGTGCAGGGGAGTTGGCAGCTGGGGTTGGTGTGACTCTGCCTGACTCTTGCAGTGCACTGTCCCAGAAGGAGGCCTGGTCCCCAAGTCCCTTTACCAAAGGGAGGAGGAGGTGGAGAGCTCCGACCACATCCGCCTCTGGACTGAGACCATCTACCACTCTGCCAGCCTGCTCAGGGGAGCCCCTCACGAGGTACCACACAGCCCTGGGGGCTGAAGCACCTGCTGACATGGGCAAGAGGGTGGGGCTTGGGGCTTGGGCTCTGCTCCCTAGGCTCAGGGGACAGAAAGAGAGGCAATGGCCTGAAAGTGTGCCAGGGGAGGGTTAGGTTGGAGAGGAGGCAAAATGTCTTTGCTGCAAGAGTGGTCAGGGACTGGAAGAGGCTGCCCAGGGAGGTGGTGGAGTCCCCATCCCTGGAGGTGTTGCAGAACCCTGTGGCCATGGCACTTGAGGCCAGGGTTTGGTGTCCATGGTGGGGTTGGGTTGGTGTTGGACTGGATGAGCTTGGAGGCCTTTTCCAACCCAAACAATTCTCTGTTCCTTTTGACAAGGCTGACTGGAATCACAGCCCCACAGCATGGTGGGGTTGGAATGGACCTCTGGAGATCATCCAGTCCAACCCCCCTGCCAGAGCAGGGGCACCCAGGGCAGGGCACACAGGAACACATCCAGAGGGGTCTTGAAAGTCTCCAGAAAAAGAGACTCCACAACCCCTCTGGACAGCCTGCTCCAGGCCTCCAGCACCTGCCCAACAAAGAACCATGAAGGGCTCCCACTGCATGAGCAGGACCTTCTTCCTGAGGCAGTGTGGAAGTCCAGTTCAGCAGTTTGACAGGCAGTGTGTCTTCTCTGGCCTCAGCTTGTGGCAGGTGCAGCCTCTTCCTCCCTCCCTTTTGGGGACATAAAGCTCCCTCAGCTTCCCTGCTACTAACACAGCCTCCATTCTCCAAGGCATAGCTGGGTCAGTGATGGTGGTGGTGTCAGAGGAGCATTCAGATGAGGGTCAGCAGAATGTCCAACACAGCAGCACCTGAGTGTCAGAACAGGTCCCAGCTTCGGAGGTGATGAGGAACTCTTTGGGAGTGCACAGTCAGCTGGAGGTGCCCTTCAGAGACAGAGAATCACAGAAGGACTCCTTGGTGGGTCCTGAATGCTCCACTTGGATCCCACTGAGGTTTTCCTGCAGCTAGTAAATGATGAACAAGGAGCTCTGCCAGAGGGGAGAGGAGGCCTGAGAGTGCCTGAGCAGATCTGGGGAGGCTGCTGCTGCCTGGCAGTGGGAATTGGGCTGTGGCATCCTTGGGAATGCAGACCAAAAGTTGAGCTGAGAGGGGTCCTGCAGCTAGGGAGGAACAACCTCCTGCAGCAGGACAGGGGAGGGAGGGACCTGCAGGGAAGCAGCTCCATGGAGAGGGGCCTGGGAGTGCTGAGGGACAACAAGTTCCCCATGAGGCAGCAATGTGCCCTCAGGGCCAAGAGGGCCAATGGGGTCCTGGGGGGCATGAGGAAGAGTGTGGCCAGCAGGGCAAGGAAGAGTCTCCCCCCACTCTACTCTGTCCTAGGGAGGCCACATCTGGAGTCCTGGGTCCAGTTCTGGGCTCCCCAGTTCAGGAGAGACAGAGAACTGCTGGAGAGAGTCCAGGGGAGGCTGCAGAGCTGCTGAGGGGCCTGGAGCAGCTCTGTGAGCAGCAAAGGCTGAGAGCCCTGGGGCTGAGAGCCTGCAGAAGAGCAGCCCCAGAGGGCAGCTGAGCAATGCTCAGCAAGAGCTAAAGGAGCTGTGGGTAGGGGGCAAGAGGCTGGGGCCAGACTCTGCTCAGTGGTGCCCAGGGCCAGCACAAGGGGCAAGGGGCACAAAGTGGCAGGCAGGAGGTTGGATGTGAGCAGGAGGAGAAAGTTGTTTGGTGTGAGGGTGCTGGAGGGCTGGAGCAGGCTGGCCAGAGAGGTTGTGGAGTGTCCTTGTGTGGAGAGCTTCCAACCCCCCCTGGGCATTGTGCTCCTGGGCATTGTGCTGTGGGTGCCCTGCTGGGGCAGGGCTTGGGCTGGGGGAGCTCCAGAGGTCCCTTCCAGCCCCACCCTGCTGGGGTGCTGTGGGAAGCAAGACTGAAGCATGGGGCCCTAGGGAAGTGCTGGCTGAGGACCTGACTCTTGCTCTGTTCCCTTTGCAGATAGTTGTGGAGATTCTGGAAGGGGAATCTGTCATCACCTGGGACTTTGACATCCTGAAGGGGGATGTGGTCTTCAGCCTCTTCCACTCCAAAAGAGCTCCTGAAGCAGGTCAGAAGGAAGCCCAAGGGCCCAGCAGCTCTGCTGGGGACAACTCTCAGCTGATTGAGAAGAGCTGGGTGCTGGGGGTGGACTACAGCCTGGTGGAGTCCCCTCTGGTGTGCAGGGAGGGGGAGAGCATCCAGGTGAGACCTCTGGGGCCTGGAGTGCATCTGGAGCCCCCAGAGTGGGCTGGGGGTGCAGAGAGGGAGGGCTTGGTGGCTTGGGAAGTCTTGGGTGTAGGAATGGTGGTGGTGGTGGTGGTGGTCTGGGCTCCCTCTGCAAGGAGCTGCTGCTGCAGTTGAAATTTAGGCTGAGGCACTGCAGAAAGAGCCAAAAATCCAGCAGAAAAAGGTCACTGAAGGATTACTACTTCTACTGCTACTGCTGCTGCTGCTGCTGCTGCTGCTGCTGCTGCTGCTACTAAATAAAAATATATAATAAATGCTCTAATGCTATATAATATATAATTAATAACAGCCCAATTAAGTCTGCTCTAGGAATGCCCTCCTGTGTCTGTACTTCTGGATCACATGGGTTTCATAATCATTAGATAGCATTAATGGATTATGAATATTAATTATTCCTTCTCAGTGGAGGTAGCAGCAGCAGGATTCTAGCATGTGGCTCAAGCTTGGGGAATCTGTGACCACTGTGTGCTTCCCAGAGCAGTCAGCTCAGCAGAATCCCAGCAGGGTGGGGCTGGAAGGGACCTCTGGAGCTCCCCCAGCCCAAGCCCTGCTCCAGCAGGGCACCCACAGCACAATGCCCAGGAGCACAATGCCCAGGGGGGGTTGGAAGCTCTCCACACAAGGACACTCCACAACCTCTCTGGCCAGCCTGCTCCAGCCCTCCAGCACCCTCACACCAAACAACTTTCTCCTCCTGCTCACATCCAACCTCCTGCCTGACACTTTGTGCCCCTTGCCCCTTGTGCTGGCCCTGGGCACCACTGAGCAGAGTCTGGCCCCAGCCTCTTGCCCCCTACCCACAGCTCCTTTAGCTCTTGCTGAGCATTGCTCAGCTGCCCTCTGGGGCTGCTCTTCTGCAGGCTCTCAGCCCCAGGGCTCTCAGCCTTTGCTGCTCACAGAGCTGCTCCAGGCCCCTCAGCAGCTCTGCAGCCTCCCCTGGACTCTCTCCAGCACTTCTCTGTCTCTCCTGAACTGCGGAGCCCAAAACTGGCCCCAGGACTCCAGCTGTGGCCTCCCTAGGACAGAGTAGAGTGGGAGGAAGACTCTTCCTTGCCCTGCTGGCCACACTCTTCCTCATGCCCCCCAGGACCCCATTGGCCCTCTTGGCCCTGAGGGCACATTGCTGCCTCATGGGGAACTTGTTGTCCCTCAGCACTCCCAGGCCCCTCTCCATGGAGCTGCTTCCCTGCAGGTCCCTCCCTCCCCTGTCCTGCTGCAGGAGGTTGTTCCTCCCTAGCTGCAGGACCCCTCTCAGCTCAACTTTTGGTCTGCATTCCCAAGGATGCCACAGCCCAATTCCCACTGCCAGGCAGCAGCAGCCTCCCCAGATCTGCTCAGGCACTCTCAGGCCTCCTCTCCCCTCTGGCAGAGCTCCTGGCACCACCCCAGGCAGTATCTTCTCTTCCTGCCTTTGCCAGTCCCCCAGCTGCTGGTGGTCACCTCCTGCCCTCTGCTGTGTCCCAGGGCTCCCATGTCACCCGCTGGCCTGGCTTCTACATCCTGCAGTGGAAGGTGCACAGCCCCCTGCCCTGCTCCAGCAGCAGCCTCCCAAGGGTTGATGATGTCCTGGCCTCCCTGCAAGGCTCCACTCACAGGTGCAAGCTCATCTACTACTATGAAGTGCTGGCATCCAAGGACTTCAGGTAGGGTTTTACTGGGAGACATTTCCTCTCTGACCTGCAGTAGAGCAGCCACAGGAGAGGTCTGAGTGGGAGTTACACATCCAGGTGGGTGCCAGTGACCTCCCCTGCTTGTGCATTTCCTTGGTGATAGCTCAGATGGACACAAACTTGGTGGCATTTTGTGCCAAGAACCTCCTCCAGTGCTGCAGGTGCTGAGAGACCCCTTGGCTGGAGGCCCACAGTGAAGTTGGTGCTTCATGGAATCATGTGGGTTGGCAAAGCCCTTTCAGCTCCTCCAGCCCAACTCTGCCAAGGCTGGGGCTGAGCCATGGCCCTCAGCACCACAGCTCTGCCCCCTGGGAACACCTCCAGGGATGGGGATTCAGTCACCTCCCTGGGCAGCCTGGGCCAGGGCTTGACAACCTTTCCAGTGAGGAAGTTTCTTCTCATGTCCAACCTAAACCTCCCCTGAGGCAACTTGAGGCCATTGCCTCTTGTTCCTAGGGAGCAGAGCCCAAGCCCCAGCTGGCTGCAGCCTCCTCTCAGGAGCTGTAGAGAGCAATGAGGTCTCCCTCAGCCTCCTCTTCTCCAGGCTCAACACCCCCAGCTCCCTCAGCTGCTCCTCCCCAGCCCTCTTCTCCAGACCCTTCCCCAGCTCTCTTGCCCTTCTCTGGACCTGCTCCAGCCCTCAATGTCCTTCTTGCAGTGAGAGCCCAGACCTGACCCCAGCACTCAAGCTGTGCCCTCCCCAGTGCCCAGCCCTGGGGCACAATCCCTGCCCTGCTCCTGCTGCCACCCCATTGCTGCTCCAGGCCAGGCTGCTGCTGCCCTTCTTGCCCACCTGGGCACTCCCTGGCTCCTCTTCAGCTGCTGGCACCCAGCACCCCCAGGCCCTTCTCTGCTGGGCACTTTGCAGCCATTCTGGCCCCAGCCTGGAGCCTTCCTGGGGTTGTTGTGAGCCAAGGGCAGGACCCAGCCCTTGGCCCTGTCTAATGACACAGATATGTAGAGCCCAAGTTGAAACTGATGGGAGCAGAGCAGAGACCCTTCTGCCAGCCTTGGAGTGCCACTTGGTGTGCCTGATGCAGAGGGCTGCCCTCCAGCAGCTCCCTCCTAACTGCCCTCTCTTTGTCCCATCCCAGGGGCTCCATGTCAAGCCTGGAATCTTGCACCAGCGGCTTCTCCCAGCTGAGTGGAGCCACCACATCCTCCAGCCATTCCCAGAGCAGCTCCCACCTTTCCAGATAGCAGGGACACAGCTCCAGCAGGAAGGAGAAATCACTGGGGTGGGTTCCTGGCCACCCCCTGAGCTGCTCTGTGCACCCAACCAAAGAGCCTCCAGGAGCTTCCCCTCCAGGAGCTTCTCCTCCAGGAGCTTCTCCTCCAGGAGCTTCCCCTCCAGGAGCTTCCCCTCCAGGAGCTTCCTCTCCAGGAGCTTCTCCTCCAGGAGCTTCCCCTCCAGGAGCTTCCCCTCCAGGTGCTCCTTCTCCTGCCCACAGGGAGCAGCCCTCTGGACACAGGGAGCTTGTGGGCAGCTGCTGAGAGCTCCAGTGGCAGCCCAAGGACTTGTCTGGGGGCTGCCTGTTTCTGTCACAGCTGGTGGGGGTTGGGGTGAATGCAGGTGGCCTGAACCCCTGTGTGGCCTCCAAAGGGCTGGTTCCAGGCAGTGCTTTCCCTGCAGGAGGTGGCTGGAGCAGGCTGCTCTTGGCTGCTCTGCAGGCCTGGGTTGCTCACCTGTAGCAGCTCTCTGCCTGCCCAGGCTGCCAGCTACAGCCCAGGCAGCCCAGGGGGCAGCTCAGGGGCAGGGACTCAAAGCCAACTGTAAAGAACCTTCCTACAGATAGGATGTCCCAGGAGTCACCTCCAGCTCAACCCTAAAACCTTATCAGATCCCACCAGGACACCAGGAGATGTTTGGGAGGTGGTGTTGGGAAGCCTCTGAGGCACAGAGGGCAAAATGGATTTGTGGAGAGCACAGGGCAGAGGAGCTGCCTGCAGCAGGCAGCAGCTGACCTCTTCCTTTCCCCTCAGGTGTACAAGCAATAATGAGCAGATCTGAGCCCTCCCATCCCAGGGTTGGGGGCTGGATCCAGTTCCCAAGGGCTAAGCAAAGCAATATTTTCTCCCCTGAAGGCACAGCCTTCTGGAACTTGCTTCTCTGAAACCTGAGCTAACTTGAAAACCTTAACCCACCACAGCATGGCTCTGCTGAAGCACATCCTGCAGCCTATTTATTGCAGTGCTAAGCTGCTCTGGACTGGAGTTTTAACTTATTGATCATTTCAGCAATGAGTATTTATTAAACCCAGACCCCTCCTGCTCTTGTTTTCAGTGGGTTGGAAAAGAAGAACTGATGGTCTTCAGCCCCAGGGAAGCTGCTTTGGGTGGAAGCTTTGCCATCTTCCTGGGGCAAGGGCTGCACCCTGGGGAGTGGTTGGGGTAAGGGCTGGGTCTCACCACCTGCTCTGAGCTTTTTGCACTCCAAAGGGATGTTTCTTGGCATTAAGAAGCAAGAGTTGGAGCTCAGGAGTTGTGAGAAGGTGGCAGAGCTTCACCAGGGTGTCACAGCCTGCACTGGGGTGGAAGGGACCCTCCAAGGGCATCCTGTCCAACCCCCTGCAGGCAGCAGGGACACCTCCAGGGACACAGCAAGGCTGAGCTTGAATGGCTCCAGGGATGAGACATCAACCACCTCCCTGGGCAACCTGTGCCAGTGTCTCCCCAGCCTCACTCCAAACAATTTCTTCCTCCTCTCCACTCTCACTCTCCCCTCTCCCAGCTCAAAGCCATTGTCCCTCATCCTGGCACTCCCAGCCCTTGTCCAGAGTCCCTCCCCAGCTCTCCTGGAGCCCTTCAGCTACTGGAAGGTTGCTCTGAGGTCTCCCTGCAGCCTTCTCCAGGCTGCACAGCCCCAACTCTCCCAGCCTGTCCCCACAGGGGAGCTTCTCCAGCCTCTGCTCATCTCTGTGGCCTCCTCTGGACCCTCTCCAGCAGCTCCAGGTCCTTCCTGTGCTGGGGGGGCCCCAGAGCTGGAGGCAGTGCTGCAGGTGGGGTCTGAGCAGAGCAGAGCAGAGGGCAGAATCCCCTCCCTGTGCTGCTGCTCTCCTGCTCTGGCTGCAGCTCAGCACACAGCTGGCTCTGGGCTGCCAGGGACCACTGCTGGCTCCTGGGGACTTTGTCACCAACTGACACCCCCAAGGCCTTCTCCTCCAGGCTGCCCTCAGCCACTCCTCACCCAGCCTGGATCTGTGCTTGGGATTGCCCTGACCCAGCTGCAGGACCTTGCCCTTGGCCTTGTTGTACTTCATGAGGCTGCCTTGTGCCCAGCTCTGCAGCCTGTCCAGGTCCCCATGGATGGATCCCTTCCCTCCAGCTGCCAGCTGAGCCACACAGCTTGGTGCCATCTGCAGACCTGCTGAGGGTGCCCCAATCCCAGTGCCCATGTGGCTGACAAAGATGTTGAACAGCACTGGTCCCAGTACTGACCCCTGAGGGACTCCACTCATCACAGGTCTGCATTTGGACACTGAGCTGCTGACCACAACTCTGTGTGCAGCCCTTGCCCAGCCAGTGGCCTCAAGCCCCTGCTTTTCCCATGTGGTGCCCAGGATGTCACTCAGGACAGGGTCACTTTGCACAAGCCCAGGGAGCTGCCATCAGTTCCCTTCCAGCTTTCCTGCAGCAGCATTCTGGGGGCTTTCAGGCCAGGGATCAGGCAGGCCCCACGCAGCAGCCTGCAGGGCAGCTGGGGGTGGAAAACAAAAAGGCTCCACTGGAGATGCAGTGGGAGAGGGTCAGGGCTGCTGCTGCTGAGCATCAAGAAGCTGAGTTCCAGGCTTTATTCAGCTCCTCTCTCAGGCACAGAAAGCCAGAGGCTGTGCAGGGGGTTTGAAGCCAGCAGCAGCACAGAGAGGACACTGTGTGGGGAGGGAGAGCCCAAGTGCAGGAGGACATCAATGGGGGGCTCAGGAAGGCTCAGCCCCCACTCAGAGGCTGGGTTTCCCCCCATGGCAGCAGACTCAGAGCTGCCTTTTAAAGGCCTTCTGCAAGGATGGGGCCTGGGCAAGTGTCTGAGCTGCAGCACAGCTGCAGGAGCTGCTCACAGACTGGTCCCAGCTGGCTGCCAAGGACAGGGAAGCACCAAGTCACTCATTTGGCTGGGGTGGCAAAGCCCTCTCAGCTCCTCCAGCCCAACCCTGCTCCAACTCTGCCCAGGCTGGGGCTCAGCCATGGCCCTCAGCACCACAGCTCTGCCTCCTGAAAACACCTCCAGGGGTGGGGATTCAGCCACCTCCCTGGGCAGCCTGGGGTCAGGGCTTGAGAACCCTTCCAGCGAGGAAGTTTCTTCTCATGTCCAACCTAAACCTCCCCTGGGACAGCTTGAGGCCATTGCCTCTTGTCCTGTCCCTTGTTCCTTGGGAGCAGAGCCCAAGCCCCAGCTGGCTCCAGCCTCCTCTCAGGGAGCTGCAGAGAGCAATGAGGTCTCCCTCAGCCTCCTCTTCTCCAGGCTCAACACCCCCAGCTCCCTCAGCTGCTCCTCCCCAGCCCTCTTCTCCAGACCCTTCCCCAGCTCTCTTGCCCTTCTCTGGACCTGCTCCAGCCCTCAATGTCCTTCTTGGCAGTGAGAGCCCAGACCTGACCCCAGCACTCAAGCTGTGCCCTCCCCAGTGCCCAGCCCAGGGGCACAATCCCTGCCCTGCTCCTGCTGCCACCCCATTGCTGCTCCAGGCCAGGCTGCTGCTGCCCTTCTTGCCCACCTGGGCAGCCCCTGGCTCATCTTCAGCTTGCCAAGTGAGGGCCACCCCATGCTCTGTCCTGCTGGCCCAGGGCTGATCTGGCTGGGCTTGGGCAAGGCCCATCCCGCATCCCAGCTCTGCCACACCAACCTGTGCCAGGCTGCTGCCAGCTCTTCCCTTCACAGGTGGGACAGCCCCAGGGGCAGGCCCTTGCTGCCCACCCATGGCTGCAGCTGCAGGGGCTGTGAGAGAACACAAGGATGACATTTTGAAACTGGAAAGGCTTTTTATGTTGCTGCAAGGACCTCCCCACACCCCTCCTGCACTGCCCCTAGCACTGAGGAGTCGCTAGGAAGGCTCTGGCCCTGCCCTCAGCACTGAAGGAAGGAGCAGGGAAGCCCCAGCCCTGTATGCCAGCCTCTGAGCCTCCCAGCATGCCCAGGATCAGGGGTGCTGTGGGTTCCCTGCCAGCTGCCCCTGCCTCAGTGCTTGACAATCATCAGTTCCCAGGGTCCTGCTAAAACTCTGAGTGGCCAGACACTGGGAGACTACAACAGCCTTCAGCCAGCTGCCTGAGCTCCAGCTTTCTGCTAGAGAATTATCTTGCAGCTCAGGTGAGGAAGGACCTTCCTGAGGTGCCCGTGGCTCACACTCCCCCCCCTGCACAGGGGGCAGCTGCCCACTGCCTCCCAGCTGCAGCACTGCAGCTCCCCTCTCCCACCCCTGGGAGTGGAAGCTGCCCCAGGGCTGCAGCCCCACAGCCTCCCCTGGCAGCTGATCAGAGTCGCAGAGCAGCAGGGCAGGGAGGAGAGGAAGCAGCCAGGCTCCCAGCAGGGCTGGGCCAGGGAGCTGCTGGTGTGGGTGGGTCAGCAGCTGTGCAGTGCAGCAGGCAGAGCTGGGTGGCAGCTGCAGAGCTCAGCCTGGGCTCTGGAGCAGGGCCTGGCTCTGGTCCTGGGCGTCCTCAGGCTCGCAGGCAGCAGCGGTGCAGGCCTGGCCGGCGCCGTTCAGCTCCCACAGCGGTTGGTACAGGTAGGGCCCAGGCTGCTGCCGCCCTGCCCTGGCCTGCAGCACCTGCCCCACGTTGCACAGGGCACTCAGCAGCAGCAGCAGGGCCAGCACACAGCTCAGGGACAGCCAGGCTGCTCTGTCAGGCAAGAGAAATCCAAGTGAGCAACAGCTCTGCACCTCCTGGCACAGGAGCCCAGGCTGCAGACCATGGAACCACCCAGAGGCTGGGCTGGAAAGGACCTTTGGAGCTCCTCCAGTCCAGCCCTGCAGCCAGCAGGGACAGCTGCAGCCAGAGCAGGCTGCTCCCAGCCCCAACCAACCTGCCCTGCACTGCTGCCAGCCATGGGGCAGCTCCCACCTCTCTGGGCAGCCTGGGCCAGGCTCTCCCCACCCTCACTGCCAAACATTTCTCCCTTCTCTCCACTCTCAATCTCCCTCTTTCACTTCCAGCCATCCCCCCTTGGCCTGTCCCAACAGGCCCTGAGACAAACTCTGTCCCCAGCTTTCTTCTGTCCCCTTGAAGCACTGCAAGGCCACCAGAAGGTCTCCCTGGAGCCTTCTCCTCTCCAGGCTGCACAACCCCAACTCTCCCAGCCTGGCCTCCCAGCAGAGGGCTTCCACCCTGCCAGCACTGCTGTGGCCTCCTCTGGCCTGGCTGAAGAGGGTCCAAGTCATCCTTGTGACCTGCTGTGCTGCACTGACTCCAGCTTCAGCACCATGGGAGGAGCTGTGCTCTGCTGTCACAGCTGCCCTGCTCTGGCTGCTGCACACTCAGTGGGCAGGGGAGAG
Source organism: Indicator indicator (assembly GCF_027791375.1). Lineage (NCBI taxonomy): Eukaryota > Metazoa > Chordata > Aves > Piciformes > Indicatoridae > Indicator > Indicator indicator. The sequence continues at coordinate 113,843 of NW_026539214.1, forward strand.
TTGGGGTTGTTCAGCCTGGAGAAGAGAAGGCTGCAGGGAGACCTCAGAGCTACCTTCCAGTAGCTGAAGGGGCTCCAGGAGAGCTGGGGAGGGACTTTGGAGAAGGGCTGGGAGTGCCAGGATGAGGGACAATGGCTTTGAGCTGTGAGAGGGGAGAGTGAGAGTGGAGAGGAGGAAGAAATTGTTTGGAGTGAGGGTGGGTCTCGAGACACTGGCACAGGTTGCCCAGGGAGGCTGTGGCTGCCTCCTGCCTGGAGGTGTTCAAGGCCAGGCTGGATGAGGCCTTGAGCAGCCTGGGCTGGTGGGAGGTGTCCCTGCCCGTGGCAGGGGTTGGAGCTGGATGACCTTTAAGGTCCCTTCCAACCCAACCCATTCTGTGAATCTATAAACTGTGAGCTGCAGAACCCCAGGCTCAGTGTGGTCACTGAGGGGGCTCCAGCTCAGCACAGGTCCCACCATGAAGTTTTTAGCACTTCCCTGCTCTGCAGGAGGGCTGTAGGTGACACCTGCAGTCAGAACACAGACACTGTGCACTCTGAAGCAGCTCAAAGCTTTACTGACACTGCCCTGACACCCAGCAGGTGGTGAGAAGAGCAGCAGCTGGCATGGGCTTGGTGTGTGTACATAGACATGGATGAATCCCAGCATCATGGAATGGCTTGGGCTGGAAAAGGCCTCCAAGCACACCCAGTCCAACATCAGCCCAACCCCACCATGGCCACCAAACCCTGGCCCCAAGTGCCATGGCCACAGGGTTCTGGAACACCTCCAGGGATGGGGACTCCACCACCTCCCTGGGCAGCCTCTTCCAGGCCCTGACCACTCTTGCAGCAAAGACATTTTGCCTCCTCTCCAACCTAACCCTCCCCTGGCACAATTTCAGGCCATTGCCTCTCCTTCTATCCCCTGAGCCTAGGGAGCAGAGCCCAAGCCCCAGCTGGCTCCAGCCTCCTCTCAGGGAGCTGCAGAGAGCAATGAGGTCTCCCTCAGCCTCCTCTTCTCCAGGCTCAACACCCCCAGCTCCCTCAGCTGCTCCTCCCCAGCCCTCTTCTCCAGACCCTTCCCCAGCTCTCTTGCCCTCCTATGATGAGCACCCCACAGACACCATCAGCCCCCCCAGGCACCACCAGCACCCCAGAGCAGGATGAGCTCCTCACACTTACTCTGACAGGGATGATCTGTCTTTGCTCCTTGCTGCCTTCTGGGAAGCCAAACACCTCCCAGCTGGAAAACAGAGAGAGGAATGTGGGGAGGGAGGTAGCTGAGGGAAGCTGATGGGCAGCCAGAGCTGCCAGCTCCACGCCCAGAAGGTTGTGCTCCTCCAGCTTCCCTTCCAAGCCCCCCCTGCAGCAGAGGTACCTTTGGTGAGCTGCTCCTGCAGCTGGTGGGTGAGGTTGCAGCTGCCTGTCTGAGGGTGGCAGGGACACGAGTGGGCACAGTCACACTGCTGCTGGCAGCCTGGCCCATACCAGCCCAAGGGGCACTCTGGGGGATGGAGCACAAAGAGGTTGGTCACTGTCCAAGCAAGCCTCAGGCCAGCTGCCCTGCAAGCACCAGCTCTGAGCTGACTGCTCTCAGTCCATGCCAAGAAGGTTTGTGGGGTTGGGAACAAAGCATCACCACTGTGAGCACCACAGCACCATGGCATGGGCAGGAAGAGACCTTCCAGACCATTGAGTCCAACCATGAACCAGGGCACCAGAGAACCATGGCCCTCAGCACCACAGCTGCACAGCTCTGAAACCCCTCCAGGGATGGGGACTCCACCACTGCCCGGGCCAGGCCTTGACAACCCTCAAGGGGCAGAAATTGTCCCTCATGGCCAACCTAAACGTCCCCTGGGGCACCTTGAGGCCATGCACACAGGCAGCTCACAGCCATGCTGTAATTAGCTTGTCCTGTCACCAGAGTGGGCTGGAGTCAGGCACAGAGCCCTTGAGCACACAAGAGAAGTGGAAGACAGCCCAGAGCAGCACTGGCTCTGGCAGCTGTGTCCAGCTGGAGTTTGAGGGTCACAAGCCAGGAAGGCCCTTAGGAACATCTCACACTCACTGACTTGGATCATCCCATGGAAGGCTCCAGGCTGGGGGCAGAGTGACTGCAAAGTGCCCAGCAGAGAAGGGCCTGGGGGTGCTGGGTGCCAGCAGCTGAAGAGGAGCCAGGGAGTGCCCAGGTGGGCAAGAAGGGCAGCAGCAGCCTGGCCTGGAGCAGCAATGGGGTGGCAGCAGGAGCAGGGCAGGGATTGTGCCCCTGGGCTGGGCACTGGGGAGGGCACAGCTTGAGTGCTGGGGTCAGGTCTGGGCTCTCACTGCAAGAAGGACATTGAGGAGCTGGAGCAGGTCCAGAGAAGGGCAAGAGAGCTGGGGAAGGGTCTGGAGAAGAGGGCTGGGGAGGAGCAGCTGAGGGAGCTGGGGGTGTTGAGCCTGGAGAAGAGGAGGCTGAGGGAGACCTCATTGCTCTCTGCAGCTCCCTGAGAGGAGGCTGGAGCCAGCTGGGGCTTGGGCTCTGCTCCCAAGGAACAAGGGACAGGATGAGAGGCAATGGCCTCAAGGTACCCCAGAGCAGGTTTAAGTTGGACATAGAATCATAGAATCATAGAATCAGTCAGGGTTGGAAGGGATCACAAGGATATCTAGTTCCAACCCCCCTGCCATGGGCAGGGACACCTCACACTGGATCATGAGGAACAATTTCTTCCCCTTGAGGGTTGTGCAGGCCTGGCCCAGGCTGCCCAGGGCAGTGGTGGAGTTCCCCACGCCTGGAGGGGTTTCCAAGTGGCAGAGCTGTGGTGCTGAGGGCCATGGCTTAGCAGCAGCCTTGGCAGTGTTGGGCTGAGGCTTGGACTGGATGAGCTTAAAGCTCCCCAAGCAGTTCCATGACTCTGTCAGCCCAGCTCAGGCAGGGGCAGGGCCTGGTCCAACACCCTGCAGTGAAAGATGTCCAAGTGTTGCTGGTCTCCACTCCAGCTTTGGGGGAACCCTGCAGCTCCTCTGGGACACGGAGGATCCCACATTTTCCCTCTGCTGGAGCAAACTCCTTCCCCTCTGCTCCCCACTTTGGGCAGGCCAGGCCAGCCCTAAGAGCTGCCAGGTTACACTGCAGCTGTGCAGTGCCAGCCTGAGCCTGCCTGGCAGCCCTCACACTTGCTGCCATGACAAGAGATGGCTCAGAAGGGACCCAAAAGCTGCCCCCAGAGCAGCCCTTACCGTGCTCACAGCTGGTGCCATGGTACCCAGGTGGGCAGGAGCAGGCCCCATGCACAGGCTCACAGGAGCCTCCATTCTGGCACTGGCACTGCTGCCTGCAGGCCTCCCCGAAGGAGCCACTGGGACAAGCTGCAGGAGACAAGCAGAGATCTCCTCAGGACCCTGACTGCAGGGGGAAGAGATCCCACCCCACACTGGCACCCAGGGACAGCCCTGGGCACAAGGTGCTGAGGGCTGCCCAGGGGAGCTGCACCTTGAGCCAGCAGCAAGGGCTCCAAGAGCTTCACTCCAGCCCTGCTCAGGCTGCAGGTAAGCTCCCAGGGGCAGCCAGGGAAGCACAGGGAGCAGCTTCTGCCTTCACTGCTGCCTCCTGGGCAGCCAGCCAGCCCTGTCAGCTGTCCTCACACTGTCCCCGTGCTGGCTATGAAGGAGTGGAGTGGAAGTCATCCTTACCTTCAGTGCAGTTGCTGCCAGTCCAGCCAGCATCACACAGGCACCCAGCTGTGCAAAGACACACAGAGCATTGACCACAGCACAGCAGGGCACTCACCAGCAGCAGCCCTGCTTGGGCTGCTCCCTTCAGAGAATCCCAGAATGGGCTGGGCTGGAAGGGACCTGCAAGATCATCCAGTGCCAACCCCCTGCCATGGGCAGGGACACCTCCCACCAGCACAGCTTGCTCAGGGCCTCATCCAGCCTGGCCTGCAACACCTCCAGGGAGGAGCTGTCCACAACCTCCCCAGGCAACCTGTGCCAGTGTCTCAGCACCCTCACAGCACAGAGCTCCTCCCTAATATCAAACCTAAACCTCCCCTGCTCTGCTTTCAAACCATTTTCTAGCTGTGCCTTCCACACCAAATGAACAACCCAAAATTCAGAGGAGACCTTGAAGCTTCACAAACTTTTCCTAAAACTGAGCCCTGCCTGCAGCTGAGGAGCCAGGGAACTGCACAACCACTGCAGACAGAAGGGCAAACACTCTCCTCAACACTGCTCCTTTCAGCCCTACCCTTCCCAGCACCAGTTCCTGAAGAGCAGAGCTCTGCTTTGGCTCCATTTCATAACCTTCCCTCCCAGGAGGACCACAGAAGAGTCCTCAACTCTACACCCACCACAGCTGCCAGACAGTGCAGACCCTCCTGGAGCTGCAGGGACTGACTCTGGGTCAAGCCCTGCACCCCCTGAGCTCTGCCCAGTGGCTTCCCTGGTGCAAAGCTGGCTGTGAGGTGAGGCAGGAGAGCAGCAGCTGAGGGCTGTGTTGTGGCAGTGCCCAGGGTCAAAAGGAGCTGTGAAAGAGGAGCAGCTGCACACTGGGGAAAATCATGGATCAGGAGTAAAGAGGGAACAGGAATGGAGGGGGCAGAGGCCAGCTGCTGTCAGAGAGGTGCTCACACATTGCCCTGACCAGCAGACCAGGAGCACAAACCCAGAGGGCAGAAAGGGAAACTGAGGCATGCAGGGGGAACTCAAGTCCCATCACACATCCAGGTCTGAGTCCCAGTCTAGCCCTGCTGCTGTCTCCCAAGGGCAGTGTGCTCTGATCACCTCCACTGCTGCTCCACAGCACAGAGAGAAGGAGGAGAAGGCAAAGCAAGGGAGGCCATCAGCACCAGCTGGCTTCCAGAGGCAGGGCACAGTCACCCAGAACCTGCCCCCCTCCAAGTGCTGCTTTTTGCAGGGAAGGAGGCAGCTGCTGGTGCCAGTTCATGTGAGCTCTGCTCCTGCACAGCAGACAACAAGATGCCCAGGAGCCAGCAGTGTGCCCTCAGGGCCAAGAAGGTCAATGGCATCCTGGGCTGCATCAAGAGCATGGCCAGCAGGGCGAGAGGTTCTCTTCCTTCTCTACTCTGCCCTGGTGAAACCTCACCTGGAGAACTGGGTCCAGTTCTGGGCTCCCCAGGTCAAGAAAGACAAAGAATGACTGGGGAGAGTCCAGCACAGGGCCACTGAGATGCTGAGGGCACTGCAACAGTTCTGAGGAGACACTGAGGGCGCTGGAGCTGGGGCTGGGCAGCTTGCAAAAGAGGAGGCTGAGAAGGGTCTTGAGAATGCTTGCAGATATCTGAGGGGTGGGTGTCAGGAGGCTGGGGCCAGACTCTGCTCAGTGGTGCCCAGGGCCAGCACAAGGGGCAAGGGGCACAAAGTGGCAGGCAGGAGGTTGGATGTGAGCAGGAGGAGAAAGTTGTTTGGTGTGAGGGTGCTGGAGGGCTGGAGCAGGCTGCCCAGAGAGGTTGTGGAGTGTCCTTGTGTGGAGAGCTTCCAACCCCCCCTGGGCATTGTGCTCCTGGGCATTGTGCTGTGGATGCCCTGCTGGAGCAGGGCTTGGGCTGGGTGAGTTCCAGAGGTCCCTTCCAACCCCTACCATTCTGTGATTCACCCCAGAGTGGGAAAGTGCTCTGTGGAGCACCAGGCCTGCAGGCAGTGATGCACTGAGGTCCCTCCAGCTGCCTAGCAGGCAGGAAGGCAACATCCCCCCAAGAGCCACCCCGGGGCAGCTCCCCTGCCCTGAGGCAGTGACTCACCTTCGGTGCAGGCTCCGTGCAGGCTGCAGTTGGCAGGGCCACAGTCCAGGACGTCACAGGCTGGCCCCGTCCAGAAGGGCCCCGAGCAGCGGCAGTGTCCCTGCAGGCAGTGGCCGTGGCCGCTGCAGTCGCGGGGCCGGCAGGGGGCGTGGTGCACACAGAGCACGGTGGAGATACGGCGGGGACAGCGCCACCTGCTGTCAAACGAGCTGCGGCACAGCGGCACCGCGGCACCGTCAGGGCGCGAACCGCTCTGCGCTGCCCGGCGGAACCCACAGGCGGCCAGCTCGAGCCAGGCCAGTGAGCAAGGGCATGAATAAACGCAGAGATTCACAGAATGCTTGGAAGGGACCTGAAGGATCATACAGTGCCAACCCCTGCCATGGGCAGGGACACCTCCCACCAGCACAGGCTGCTCAGGACCTCATCCAGCCTGGCCTTGAAATGCCCATGGAGGAGTCATCCACAGCCTCCCTGGGCAACCTGTGCCAGTGTCTCCCCAGCCTCACTGCAAAGAATTTCTTCCTCCTCTTCACTCTCACTCTCCCCTCTCCCAGCTCAAAGCCATTGTCCCTCGTCCTGGCACTCCCAACCCTTGTCCAAAGTCCCTCCCCAGCTCTCCTGGAGCCCCTTCAGCTACTGCAAGGCTGCTCTAAGGTCTCCCTGCAGCCTTCTCTTCTCCAGGCTGCACAGCCCCAACTCTCCCAGCCTGTCCCCACAGGGGAGCTTCTCCAGCCCTCTGAGCATCTTTATGGCTTCCTCTGTCCCTCTCCAGCAGCTCCAGGTCCTTCCTGTGCTGGGGGCCCCAGAGCTGGAGGCAGTGCTGCAGGTGGGGTCTGAGCAGAGCAGAGCAGAGGGGCAGAATCCCCTCCCTGTGCTGCTGCTCTCCCTGCTCTGGATGCAGCTCAGCACACAGCTGGCTCTGGGCTGCCAGGGACCATTGCATCTGGACATCAAACTAGACTGGGTCAACTCCTGCTGGTCAGGAGTCATTTCAACCATGGAATTGCAACCAAAGCCTCACCTTAAGCAGTCCCAGCTTCCCTGCTGTTGGTGTTCAACACATCTTTTCCTGACTATCAGCCTCCTTGCTATGAGGGATGTCACTCAGTGACAGCAGCACTGGCTCTCAACTGTCACTCCCTTCATGTTTACCATCAGAAATTACTGAAAACCAGACATTAAAGTGAAATATTCTTCAGGCTCCCTCACATGAAGCAGGGCAGGGTCTCCAAGTCTGAGTTGCTCTTCCTAGAGAGGTGATTGTCCCTCTCTACTCAGCACTGGGGAGGCCACAGCTCAAATGCTAGGCTCAGTTCTGGGCTCCTCATTGCAAGAAGGACATTGAGGGCTGGAGCAGGTCCAGAGAAGGGCAAGAGAGCTGGGGAAGGGTCTGGAGAAGAGGGCTGGGGAGGAGCAGCTGAGGGAGCTGGGGGTGTTGAGCCTGGAGAAGAGGAGGCTGAGGGAGACCTCATTGCTCTCTGCAGCTCCCTGAGAGGAGGCTGCAGCCAGCTGGGGCTTGGGCTCTGCTCCCTAGGAACAAGGAACAGGACAAGAGGAAACAGCCTGAAGTTGCCCCAGGGCAGGTTCAGGTTGGCCATGAGGAACAATTTCTTCCCCTTGAGGGGTGTCCAGGCCTGGCCCAGGCTGCCCAGGGCAGTGCTGCAGTCCCCATGCCTGGAGGGGTTCCAGAGCTGTGTGGATGTGGTGCTGAGGGCCATGGCTCAGTGGTGTTCTGGCAGTGCTGGGGTAAGGCTTGGACTGGATGACCTTAAAGACCTCTCCCAGCCTAACCCATCCCATGATCCCAGGATAAAAAGCTGCTGACAGATCTCTGCTAATTCCTGTGAATCTGCAGTTCAGAATCCCCCAGCCCAGGAGCTGTTTCCTCATCCTATTCCCACATCAGGCCACTCAGCCATGTCCAACAGCTCTGCTGCAGGGCTCAAAGCTGCTCAGCTTTAATCCTGCATGACCGAGAGGGAAAAATATGCAGGCAGTAAGGAGCTTTGCAGTTCTGAACCTCACTCAGAAGCTGTCCCTTGCCCTTCCATGGTGATCTCTGGGCAATGCAAGGTTGCCAGGCAGAGCAGAGGGGTAGGCCTGAGAGCTGCACAGTTGCTGCTGCAGCCCTGGGTATGTGCCACCAGCGCCTACCAGTGCTCAGAGGGGTAGCTTGCGAGGGTCCCATTCAAGACCAGGGTTGCAGAGCCTCCACCATCCAGGTTGATAGCATTGATGATTCCCTGCTGCTTCAGAAAGTCAGCCAGCTCCCACAGGTTCACCCTGCAAAAGCAAAGCTGCTCATTTCTCACTTGTTTTGGTTGATTGCAGTGGAGGTGCTGCACTGGGAGCTCAGTCCCTCTCCCTGGAGAAGAGGGAAGCTCTCTCACCCCAGGTATGGTTGCCTGGAGGCTGCCTTGGCCTTCCCTGGCCCTGCCAAAAAGACATCAAACAGCAGTGCCTTCAACTGCCCTCCTGAGCTCTGAAGTCTCTGCCTTACAACATGTGGCTGGCAGCTGCTGAGTCCCCCCAGCTGCACTGAGAGTATATCTTTGCCCCAAGACCTCACCAGGACCCCGGCCTTACCCTCTGGATTCTGTCTGTCCATCCACATGGACCAAGACCAGCTGCCCCTGCCTGTCATGTCCAACTGCAGTCCTGGCTGAGATCACATTGATGAACTTGTCAAAGGTTCCTGTGGAGGAGAGGCAGCAAACCACACAGCAGCTGGGTGACAGGACTGGTGGTGAGACATCTGTCTGCAAAGCAGCTCCCAGCAAGGAGCTCATCTGAAGGAAAATACAAGAACACAGCCCAGGCTCCACTTGTTCACCCCCAGCCCCTCTCCAGAACTACAATGGTTAAGTTTCTGCCTGACATGGGGACAGGGAAGGGCATTCACAAGCCCTCAGATTTACACTGCTGCAAGAAGCATCTCCTTGGAGTTCCTCTGGACAAGCACTAACACCACTTACCATGGAATCACAGAATGGTCTGGGCTGGAAGGGACCTCCAAAGCTCATCCAGTCCAATCCCTCTGCACTCAGCAGGGACATCCTCCCCTAGATCAGGTTGCCCAGAGCCCTGTCCAGCCTCACCTTGAATATCTCCAGGGATGGGGCCTCAACCACCTCCCACCTTCCCAGCCAGCTGTGCCACCACTCTTTGGAGCTCTCAGCAACTTCTGCTGAGCAGCCCTGAAGAGGTGAGTGCAGCCTCATCTTGCAGGCAGCCAACTTCTGGTACTGTCCTGGCTGCAGGCTCAGGGAAAAGCAGTCCAGAAGAAATTTGGACCTTACATGTGAGTGGCAAACTGCAACTAAGACAACCCAGTTTCCACTGCTCCCCACTCCTTCCAGCAGCCCCATCAGGAGGACAATCTCCAGCCAGGCTGCAGTGTTTACCTGTGGTCTGAACATCCCCACACTCAGCTGTCTGACTCTGGCTGATGTACACTTCTCCATCTCTGAGCAGCCAGACCACGCCGCTCACCAGCTGCACAAAAGGGTTTGCTTCATCCAGGACATCCTCCTCAGACAGGTAACTAGGACAGAGACCAGGAGGGGTTATCCACAGTCACAGCAGTGGCATGGGAAAGCCTCTTCTCCTGCTCCAGAAGCAGGCTCCAGAAGCAGGGAGCAAGTAGAAGGTGGCAGGATGAAGGCTACTGCACCTAAACTAGAGGCCAAGCAGTGCAAAGCATCACTTCAGCAGCCAGGGTGCAGCCTGCTCTCCACTGTTCTACACAAAACCTGTTCACAGAATCACAGACTGGGTTGGGTTGGAAGGGACTCCAAAGCTCATCCAGCTCCAACCCCCTGCCATGGGCAGGGACACCTCCCACCAGCACAGCTTGCTCAAGGCCTCATCCAGCCTGGCCTTCAACACCTCCAGGGAGGAGGCAGCCACAGCCTCCCTGGGCAACCTGTGCCAGTGTCTCCCTACCCTCACTGCAAAGAATTTCTTCCTATTGGCCGTCCCAGGCCACTGTGCACAAAACAACTCCTGCCAAGGCTGTGGCCAGTGGACCTGAGGCAGGAAAATAAGGGCAGAAAGCATCTGTCAGGACACAAGGGCAGAACCACTGCTGAACACTCAGGGATCTGTAAAGCAGCTGCAACACCTCACTGCCTGTCAGCTACAACATTGACACCAAACAGCTTCTGAGAGGGATTCCAGCAACAGCATCCACTCTACCTGCAGCTGCACTGAGAGGAACCCACTGCTGGAGATGGGCTGGAGCCCCTCTGCTGTGAGGCTAGGCTGGGAGAGTTGGGGTTATTCAGCCTCAGAAGGCTCCAGGGAGACCTTCTGGTGGCCTTGCAGTGCTTCAAGAGGCCAGAAGGAAGCTGGGGACAGAGTTTTTCTCAGGGCCTGTTGGGACAGGCCAAGGGGGGATGGTTGGAAGTGAAAGAGGGAGATTGAGAGTGGAGAGAAGGGAGAAATGTTTGGCAGTGAGGGTGGGGAGAGCCTGGCCCAGGCTGCCCAGAGAGGTGAGAGCTGCCCCAGTGCAGGTCAGGCTGTTTGGAGCTCTGATCTAAATGTTCCTGTCCATGACAGTGGGGTTGGACTGGATGAGCTTTAGAGGTCCCTTCCAACCCCAGTGTGTCTGTGCTGTAGACAGAGTCATGCAGCCCACTCTGCCTCTCCTCCCTAGGGAGCACACAGACCTCTCTTCCTTATCCCACAATCAAGTGTCCTTGTTGCATGTTGGGAGAGGGGGCCCATGAACCTAAGCAGCTGGAGATCAGAGTAACTTATCCAGCTTCTCCTCACCCTAGGCCAAACAGCCAAAGGCCAGAGAGCTTAGCTGGGTACCCACAGCACAGCCCCGATTCCAGCACTCAAAGTGTGCTCCTGCTCTAACTGGGAGAGGCCAAGGCAGTGCTGGGCAGTGCCTCCTTGCCTCAGTGACGCCCAGCAGGAGCCCTCTCCAAGCAAGCCCCAGCCCTTACCCGAACACCATGGTGCCATCCTTCCGGATGCCAAACTGAGCGTTCTGCAGGCCTCCAGAGTTCCTCACCAGCCTCCCATCGCTCACCACGTTCCCCAGACACTCTCCAGTCTCCATGTCAAAGTAGCCACCGTTCTGGGCCACCAGGCACCCGCCAAGCTTCGCCGTCTCTTCCACGGTGGCCCTGCGGTGAGCCTGGCAGCCTCCCTCACCACCCGGCTCCAGCACGGAGAAGGTCCTCAGGGGGTCCCTGACGAAGGTGAAGTGGCCATAGATCACCTTGCGGTCCTCCCCCACCGAGGGAATGTAAGAGACAAAGGTCCTGGTGGTGGCCACGGGGCCGGCAGTGCTGCTGTCGCTGAGCCACGCCTCGTGAGTGACGTTGCCGTAGCGGAGGGGCTGGCAGCCCCTGACCTGCGAGTGGCTCTGCCGAGGGCCGTGCCGGGAGGGGAAGTAGGGCTGCAGCAGAGGGTCGCTGGGGGGGCTCCTGCAAGGAGAAGACCCGGTTGCCCTGTGGCTACCTTCATAGAATCACAGAATTGGTTTGGTTCGCAAAGATCTTTAAGATCGAGTTCAACCATTCCCCAACTCTGCCCAGGCTGGGGCTCAGCCATGGCCCTCAGCACCACAGCTCTGCCCTGGGAAACACCTCCAGGGGTGGGGATTCAGTCACCCCCCTGGGCAGCCTGGGACAGGCTTTGAGAACCCTTCCAGTGAAGAAGTTTCTTCTCATGTCCAACCTAAACCTGCCCTGGAGCAGCTTGAGGCCATTGCCTCTTGTCCTGTCCCTTGTTCCCTGGAGCAGAGCCCAAGCCCCAGCTGGCTCCAGCCTCCTCTCAGGGAGCTGCAGAGAGCAATGAGGTCTCCCTCAGCCTCCTCTTCTCCAGGCTCAACACCCCCAGCTCCCTCAGCTGCTCCTCCCCAGCCCTCTTCTCCAGACACTTCCCCAGCTCTCTTGCGCTTCTCTGGCCCTGCTCCAGCCTCTCAATATCCGTCTTGACTTTCTTGCCCGGGCAGAGTAACCCTGTGTGGAGGGTCCAGAAGTGCCGGGGGCGGCGGGGGGGAGGTCCCCCTGGGGAAGGCCTCATGGCCAGCCCGGGCCCTGCTTCTCCCCTGTCCTCGGGGCGTCCCCGATGCTGCTGCAACCTGCCCCGCTGTAATGGGTGCTCTCCACCTTAGTACCCGCACCACCAAGCGGACCTCAGGGCATCGGCTCGGCAGCTCTTGGCCAGAGCACAAGACGTGGGATCAGAGCTACCGGCGGGAATGGACTCGGTACCGGGAACGACCGGGCCGGGCCGGGCCGGTTTTGTCCCGGACCACGCATGGACACTCACCCGGCGCCGCGCGCCGCCTGCAGCCAGCCGAACGCCGCCAGTGCGGCTGCCAGCACCGCTCGGGCGCCCAGCGCCGCCCGCCCTGCCGGCAGCGGCAGCGGCAGCAGCAGCGGCACCGGCGGCCACCGCCTCCCGCTGCCCCCGCCCGCAGCCCTGCAGGCCGCCATCTTGGAGCGCTCTCAGCAGCCGGCAGCGCGCCCTCTACCGGCCGGCGGCGACACCCCCAGCGCCTCGGGCCCCTTCCCGCCGTTTTCAGCAGTCCCTCCGAGGGGAAGCGCTGCCGGGCGCTGGCCCGGTGTGTGGTGAGGCTACGGCTGGGCTCGGAGCGCCAGAAAGTCATCGAGGAGCTGGAGCAGGGCCAGAGAAGGGCAAGAGAGCTGGGGAAGGGTCTGGAGAAGAGGGCTGGGGAGGAGCAGCTGAGGGAGCTGGGGGTGTTGAGCCTGGAGAAGAGGAGGCTGAGGGAGACCTCATTGCTCTCTGCAGCTCCCTGAGAGGAGGCTGGAGCCAGCTGGGGCTTGGGCTCTGCTCCCTAGGCTCAGGGGATAGAAGGAGAGGCAATGGCCTGAAAGTGTGCCAGGGGAGGGTTAGGTTGGAGAGGAGGCAAAATGTCTTTGTTGCAAGAGTGGTCAGGGACTGGCACAGGCTGCCCAGGGAGGTGTTCCAGAACCCTGTGGCCATGGCCCTTGGGGCCAGGGTTTGGTGTCCATGGTGGGGTTGGGTTGATGTTGGACAGGATGAGCTTTGGAGGCCTTTTCCAACCCAAACAATTCTACGATTCTGTGATTTCTCACTGGAAATAAATACTGTTAAATGTGTTGTTTTAGGGGTAGACTGTGGCTCTGTGGGGCTGATGCAGCCATGCTTGATTCAGTTTTCAGCTCAGGGAGGACATGCTCACCCTGCTTCAGTCTGGTGTCTTCTCAGCGCCATCTGGCAGATACTCACACATTGTCTCACAGACAGCAAAGTGGATATGGCCTTAACAACCACTACAGCTTCATCTTCCTTTGGAGCATTAAGGGATTGTCCACAGCAGTGCTGGCAGGGTGGAAGCCCTCTGCTGGGAGGCCAGGCTGGGAGAGTTGGGGTTGTTCAGCCTGGAGAGGAGAAGGCTCCAGGGAGACCTTCTGGTGGCCTTGCAGTGCTTCAAGGGGACAGAAGAAAGCTGGGGACAGAGTTTTTCTCAGGGCCTGTTGGGACAGGCCAAGGGGGGATGGTTGGAAGTGAAAGAGGGAGATTGAGAGTAGAGAGAAGGGAGAAATGTTTGGCAGTGAGGGTGGGGAGAGCCTGGCCCAGGCTGCCCAGAGAGGTGGGAGCTGCCCCATGGCTGGCAGCAGTGCAGGGCAGGTTGGTTGGGGCTGGGAGCAACCTGCTCTGGCTGCAGCTGTCCCTGCTGACTGCCATGGGGTTGGACTGGATGAGCTTGGAAGGTCCCTTCCAGCCAAAACCATTCTATGAATCTATGAACAACCCAAACCAAAGCAGTATTAGCAAACTAAGTAAGTCTCCCTCCCAATTTACTTCCTGCCCTGAAGCATCCCCTCTGCACTACTATTAAGCACTACATGGAGTGTAATGACCTTGTTTTTCTAGAACTTTTCCAAGAGGGAAGGGTGGGCATTGTCAGAATGCCATCGTCTGTTTGCTCCCTGTTGTTAACCAGTCTCCATTTCCAGTATGTCACAAACACAATCATGTCCCCAAAACACAGGCTCTAAGCAGGTGCTGACAAACCACCCTTGACCACACCTCTGTGAATGAGTGAAGGCTCCAGGGAGACCTTAGGGCAGCCTTCCAGTACCTGAAGGGGCTCCAGGAGAGATGGGGAGGGACTGTTCAGAAGGGCTTGGGGTGATAGGACAAGAGGCAATGGTTTGGAACTGGAGCAGGGCAGAGTTAGGTTGGACATCAGGAGGGAGTTCTGCACAGTGAGGGTGAGGAGACACTGGAACAGACTGCCCAGGGATGTGGTTGGGGCCCTGTCCCTGGAGACATTCAGATCAGACTTGATGTGTCCGTGGGCAGCCTGCTCTGGTTGGAGCTGTCCCTGCTGCCTGCAGGGGGGTTGGACAGGATGCCCTTGGAGGGTCCCTTCCAACCCAGTGCACGCTATGAAATGGTGAATTTCGCAAGCTAAGCTGCCAAGTTGAAGACACAGCTCCAAACCCAGCTTAGCTTTTGATCTAAGGCAGGTTCTAAATCAGAATATCTCTGTTTTCTTCAGTCAGTGGAGGTCACCCAAGCCTGCTTAGCTTTCATTTCCTGTTTTCACATGAATATCGTGAAAGGAGCACACATGCTGATGTTTAGCCCTAGCTCCACCTCTGCCTGGAACCTGACCTTCATCCCAGCTCTGAGATCTGGGGTGTGAACACAACAACCATTTAACCCTTTTCTTGTCATTGCAAAATTGTTAGCTGTGGAAAAACATCTCTGGTAATTACTAATTTGAATTTGCCTTCAGGAGCCTACCAGGAATCTTTTATGCCATGCATGTATACTGGTTTAGTGGCCATGGTAGAGTTGAATTGATGTGTGACTTCATGATCTTAGAGGCCTTTTCCAACCCAAACAATTTTATGATTCTCTTTCTGGTTAACTTATTTCCCTTATTCCTCTCCTGTCCTGTAGAACTGAGTGGAAGATTTTATTTCTCTAATATATTATAGAACCATAGAATGGTTTGGGTTGGAAGGGACCTTCAAGATCATCCAGTTCCAACCCCCTGCCATGGGCAGGGACACCTCCCACCAGTCCAGCTTGATCAAGGCTTCATCCAGCCTGGCCTTCAACACCTCCAGGGAGAAGGCAGCCACAGCCTCCCATGGGTAACCTGTTTCCTGCTGTAGCAGGGGATGCACTTTGGAAACAGCAAAAAGGAGAAGGAGAACAAGAAGCAGCCAGCCTTGGTGTTAGAAATGGCAGTGACTGATGACATGAAGACAGGGAAGCTTCAGCATGCTGAGTCCTCTGAAGTCATCTTGGCTTCACAACCAGTTTGTCCATACCCCTATGGTGCAGTTGTGAGCGCGGCAAATAGATACTACTGAGCTCACAGCATCACACAATGCCAGCAGGGTGGGGTTGGAAGAGACCTCTGGAGCTCCCCCAGCCCAAGCCCTGCTCCAGCAGGGCACCCACAGCACAATGCCCAGGAGCACAATGCCCAGGGGGGGTTGGAAGCTCTCCACACAAGGACACTCCACAACCTCTCTGGCCAGCCTGCTCCAGCCCTCCAGCACCCTCACACCAAACAACTTTCTCCTCCTGCTCACATCCAACCTCCTGCCTGACACTTTGTGCCCCTTGCCCCTTGTGCTGGCCCTGGGCACCACTGAGCAGAGTCTGGCCCCAGCCTCTTGCCCCCCCACAGCTCCTTTAGCTCTTGCTGAGCATTGCTCAGCTGCCCTCTGGGGCTGCTCTTCTGCAGGCTCTCAGCCCCAGGGCTCTCAGCCTTTGCTCCTCCCAGAGCTGCTCCAGGCCCCTCAGCAGCTTTCCAGCCTCCCCTGGACTCTCTCCAGCAGTTCTCTGTCTCTCTGGAACTGGGGAGCCCACAAATGCACACAGGACTCCAGATGTGGCCTCCCTAGGACAGAGTACAGTGGGAGGAGAACCTGCCTTGCCCTGCTGGCCACACTCTTCCTCATGCCCCCCAGGACACCATTGACCTTCTTGGCCACCAGGGCACATTGCTGGCTCCTGGGGAACTTGTTGTCCCCCAGCACTTTCAGGTCCTTCTCCATGGAGCTGCTTCCCAGCAGGTTTCCCCTCTCCTGTCCTGCTGCAGGAGGTTGTTCCTCCCCAGGGCAGGTCTCTACCCTTGCCCTTGATGAACTTCCTGAGGTTCTCTCTGTCCAGATCTCAGCCTGTCCAGGCCTGGCTGATGTCAGCACATTCTGAGGGGTGTCAGCCACCCCTCCCAGTGCTGTCCCATCAGCAACCTGGCCAAGGGGACAGCGTGCCTTCATCTTGATGAAGATGTTGAACATTACAGCTGTGTGTTTAGCATTACCCAAGGTTACTTTAGGATACTTCTGTCACCTCTGTGGGCCCAAAGTCACTTCTTTTATCTTTTAAGTCAGCAAGAGCAAAGGAACACAGAGGACACATTGTTTTGTTTCACACACTGGTCAAGGCTGGGGACTTTTCGTCCCTAGCCACATTCCTTGATAAACTCTTGGCCATGTTCTTTGGACACCAGGAGAAGACAACAGCTCCCTGAGCTCTCAGCTCAGGATCAGGGATCCACTTTCTGAGGGTCACTCTTCCAAGGCTGCCTTCAAGCACCCAGCAGCAAGCAAGAACATTAATTTCCATACTCCTATAAACTCAGTTTAAACCCCAGGATTTTGGAGCCTCCTCTAGAGACAGCTAACCCCCCGGGCCCCCATTGTTCACATGAGACCTAACCCGGAGCTTGAGGCTGCTTTACTCACTCCCTCTCCCCCATTTTCACCTGGAACTTGAGGTCTCCAAGCCAGTGAAATATGGGTTTGATGGGTGGACCACTAGATGGATAAAGAACTGGCTTGATGGCCACACCCAAAGAGTGGCTGTCAATGGCTCCATGTCCCACTGGAGGCCAGGGACAAGTGGAGTCCCTCAAGGATCAGTGTTGGGACCAGGCTTGTTCAATATCTTTCTAGGTGCCATGGACAGAGGCATTGAGTGTACCCTCAGCAAGTTTGCTGATGGCACCAAGCTGTGTGGGGCAGCAGACAGGCTGGAGGGAAGGGATCCATCCAGAGGGACCTGGACAGGCTGCAGAGGTGGCCACAAGCCAACCTCATGAGGTTCAACAGGACCAAGGACAAGGTCCTGCAGCTGGGTCAGGGCAATCCCAAGCACTGATACAGGCTGGGCAGGGACTGGCTGGAGAGCAGCTCTGAAGAAAAGGTCTTGGGGGTGCTGGGGGATGAGAAGCTCCCCAGGAGCCAGCAGTGAGCACTTGCAGCCCAGAGAGCCAAGCAGAGCCTGGGCTGCAGCAGGAGAACTGTGGCCAGCAGGGCCAGGGAGGGGATTCTCCCCCTCTGCTCCACTCTGCTGAGACCACACCTGGAGCTCTGGGTCCAGTTCTGGAGCCTCTGTTCCAGGAAGGATCTGGAGAGGCTGGAAGGTGTCCAGAGAAGGGCCATGAGGATGAGCAGAGGGCTGGAGCTGCTCTGCTGTGAGGAGAGGCTGAGAGAGTTGGGGTTGTGCAGTCTGGAGAGGAGAAGGCTCCCAGGTGACCTTCTGGTGGCCTTCCAGGATCTGCAGGGGGCTACAGGAAAGCTGGGGAGGGACTTTTTAGGATCTCAGGGAGTGACAGGACTAGGGGGGAATGGAACAAAGCTGGAAGTGGGGAGATTCAGGCTGGACATGAGAAGTTCTTCACCACGAGAGTGGTGAGAGCCTGGAATGGGTTGCCCAGGGAGGTGGTTGAGGCCCCATCCCTGGAGGTGTTTAAGGCCAGGCTGGATGAGGCTCTGGCCTGCCCGTGGCAGGGGGGTTGGAACTGGGTGAGCCTTGTGGTCTCTTCCAACCCTGACTGATTCTAGGATTCTCTCGCCGCCTCCCCGTCTTCACCCGGAGCTCAGGGCCGTCTCTCTCGGCCGGCTTCCCTCAGACCTCCGCGCCGCCAGGGGGCGCCTCCCCCCTCCCCCTTCCGGCCGCCGGCCGCTCAAGATGGCGGCGGTCAGCGTTTCGCTGGCGCTGGCGCTGGCGGCGGGCGCGGTGGTGCTGGCGGCGATGCTGTGGCGGCGGCGGGCGCTGGCGGCGGGCGGGGCTGGGCGGGTGTGCGTGGTCGTGCTGGGAGACCTGGGCCGCAGCCCGCGGATGCAGTACCATGCGCTTTCGCTCGCCCGGCACGGACGGGACGTGGCGCTGCTGGGTTACCTCCGTGAGTGAGGGAGGGTCGCCCCTTGTGCGCTCCGGCGGGTCAGCGCCGGGCAGGGGTAGGGGTAGGGGTCGCACCTCTGATGGGTCTCTCCCCTCTGGCAGAGAGCAGGCCGCACGGCGATGTGCTGCGGAGCGGGAGGATACGGCTGGTGCCTGTGTCTGACCTGCAGGCGCTGAGAGGTGGGTGCGCCACGGCCACCGCACGCCCGGCGCTGCTGCGGGCCCGGCCGGCGGCCCGAGCGTGGCTGTGGCGACAGCTTGGGTTCGGAGAAGCAGAGGAAAAGGCAAAACAGAATTTATGCGGAAAAATAGAGGCCCGGAAGAGGATTCGGGCCTGGCTGGCGAGGGGAGGGTGGCCCAGAGGGGTATGTGCTGGCTCAGCCCAGCTGCTCGCAGGGGCTGCACATCCTTGTGCCTCCTCACCTGTCCTAAACGTCCTTTGCAGACATTACAGGATTTAATTTCTACTTTTTGTTTCTCCCTCCTTTTGTGTTACCCATGCATCCCCTGACTTCTTCCTAGGCCAAACACAGAAGAAGAGTTTGCAGGGACTGTAAGATGTTGGTTTCTGGTTTTACAGAGTGCCATTATTTGTAACCTTTCTCTGCAGAGGTGGCTGCTTCACTATGAACGAGGTGAACGTTGCTGGGCAGCTGGGATGTTCTTTACCAGTCTTTCTGTCGTTTTGCAGTTGGCCCAAAGCTTTTCCAGTATGTCCTGAAAGTCATTGTCCAGGCAATACAATTGCTGTACACCATGCTGAAGCTAGAGCAGCCATCCTATATTCTTCTTCAGGTATGTTTGGTGTTGGGACTAATGTTAATGAAAATTAAGAGCATGATATCACAAGGTTGGGTTTTTTAAGCAGTCTCAGTTATTATTCTACTTATTTGAGAGCTAAGAGTGGTTTAATCAATGGTATAACACACAGAGAATGCGTCAGGTTGGAAGGAACCCTCAGAGGTCTGCATTTCAGTATCTGAAGAGGACCTACAGGAAGGCTGGGGAGGGACTGTTCAGAAGGGTTTTAGAAGGGACAATGGTTTGAAACTGAAGCAGGGGAGGTATAGGTTGGGCATGAGGAGGAAGTTCTGCACGATGAGGGTGGGGACAGCTGGAACAGGCTGCCCAGGGAAGTGGTTGAGGCCCCATCCATGGAATCATTCAAGGTCAGACTTGATGTGGCCCTGGACAGCCTGCTCTGGTTGGAGGTGTCCCTGCTGACTGCAGGAGGTTGGGCAAGATGAGCTTTGAGGATCCCTTCCAACCCAATGCAAGCTGCATTGATCTCCCTGCAGTGATCTCCAACTAGCTCAGGTTGCTCAGAGCTCCATCAAGTTTGACCTTAAATGTCTCCAGAGACAGGGCCTCAGCCACTGTTCCAATATTGAAACTATTTATTTGGCTCTAAGCTTTGGTTACTCTGTCAGCAACTCCTGTTCCTGCTGTTGCTTGTAGAGCTTTTGAGATTCCCTGACATGGATAGCAGTAGAGGATAAATCTTCCTAGAAACATTTTGTTTATTAGAGGAGAATTTTTAGCCTGATCTTAGAGGAAATTTGGAGTTTCTACCAACCATCATAAGCACATAAGCACCAGCTCTGAAGCTGGTGAACACAGAATTGCCTCTGTTCCTTCAGAGCCTTTAAACCAACATCATTTCAGTGCTTTGATTCCCTTTTTTTCTCTGGTAGAGTTGCTTTGTCCTTGTCACTTGACCTCCATTCATCCTATTTTCCCCTTCTTTTCTGAACCAGAACCCTCCAGGCCTGCCTGGCATTGCTGTTGCCTGGGCAGCCTGTCTCTTCTGGAGAAGCAAACTGATAATTGATTGGCACAACTATGGATTTACTCTAATGAGTCTGACTCATGGAAGAAACCACCCCCTGGTACAAGTTGCCAAATGGTTTGTGCTGTCATTTCTTCTCCTCTGGCTGAAGGATGGGGCTCTGCAGAATGCTGGAGGGTGGAAACCAGTGGGCAGAGCATAATTAGCAAATTTCTGGGTTTTGCTGGGTTGAGGCCTTGAGCAACCTGGGCTGGTAGGAGGTGTCTCTGCCCATGGCAGGGGGGGTTGGAACTGGATGATCTTTAAGGTCCCTTCCAACCCAAGCCATTCTGTCATGCCATGATTCTGTTTCGGAGAGCACATTCTGTAACACATCCTGGTTAGACAGGCAGGAGTGTGTAGAGTGAAGCAGGCAGGTTGCTTTTATGTGTGTTTAGAATCATGGAATCATTGAGGTTGGAAAAGACCTCTTCAGATGAAGTCCAACCTTCTACCCAGCACCTTGATGGCCACTCAGCCATGTCCCAAAGTGTCACTTCTGATCCTTTTTAAACACCTCCAGGCACAGGGACTCCACCGCCTCCCTGGGCAGCCTCTTCCAGGCCCTGACCACTCTTGCAGCAAAGACATTTTTCCTCCTCTCCAACCTAACCCTTCCCTGGCACAATTTCAGGCCATTGCCTCCTCTGTCTTGAGTTAATTGGGAGAAGAGACCAAAACCAGCTTCACTCCAGCCTCCTCTCAGGGAGCTGCAGAGAGCAATGAGGTCTCCCCTCAGCCTCCTCCAGGCTGAACACCTCCAGCTCCCTCAGCTGCTCCTCCCCAGCCCTCTTCTCCAGACCCTTCCCCAGCTCTCTTGCCCTTCTCAGGACCTGCTCCAGCCCTCAATGTCCTTCTTGCAGTGAGTGACCCAAAATGACCCCAGCACTCAAGCTGTGGCCTCCCCAGTGCCCAGCCCAGGGACACAATCCCTGCCCTGCTCCTGCTGCCACCCCATTGCTGCTCCAGGCCAGGCTGCTGCTGCCCTTCTTGCCCACCTGGGCACTCCCTGGCTCCTCTTCAGCTGCTGGCACCCAGCACCCCCAGGCCCTTCTCTGCTGGGCACTTTGCAGCCACTCTGCCCCCAGCCTGGAGCCTTCCTGGGGTTGTTGTGAGCCAAGGCAGGACCCAGCCCTTGACCTCAGCCATGGATCCAGCCTGGCCAGGTCCCTCTGCAGAGCCTCCTGCTCTCACATGCAAACTTTGGTCCTGTTTCTTGACTGCCTTTATGTGTTCAAAGGGATTTTATTCCCTAATGCTGCTTTACACTGCAGCTCCTCTTTAGAGATCTGCTTTTGCTGAATCAGTTTGGGTACACAGAGGTAAAGGCTAAAGCTCTCAAGTGTGGTGCTCTTAAGTCTCAGAGTATACCAGAGTCTCCTCTTGTACATCTACCCTGCTGCAGTGTAAGGAGTCAATAAGTCTTCAGAAGAGAAGGCTGAGGGGAGACCTCATCACCCTCCACAACTTCCTGAAAGGAGGCTGGAGCCAGCTGGGGGTTGGTCTTTACTCCCATGCAGCAAGTGACAGGACAAGAGGCAACAGCCTCAAGTTGTGCCAGGGGAGGCTCAGGTTGGACATGAGGAACAATTTCTTCCCAGCAAAGGTTCTCAGGCCCTGTCCCATCCTGCTCAGGGAGGTGGTGGAGTCTCCATCCTTGGAGGTGTTTAAAGCCTCCTGGCTGTGGTGCTGGGGGAGGTGGTTTGGTGGCAGTGGCTCAGCAGCAGTGCTGGGATTGGGAGCCCTGGGTGAATGTTGGACTGGATGAGCTCCAAGGGTCTGTGGTTCTGTGATGAAATTCAATTTTTTTAGGCGCAGTTTGGTTTCTTTTGGGTTGATTTGCCTTTTAATCAGCAGAAGCATTGGTGGAGAGTTGGTGGCTCCTGTGGTTTCCTGGCAGTGATCTCCACCTCTGCTGTGACTCTTTCAGGTATGAAAAGCTGTGTGGGCGTTTGTCTGAC
The DNA here is from genome assembly GCF_027791375.1 of Indicator indicator. NCBI lineage: Eukaryota > Metazoa > Chordata > Aves > Piciformes > Indicatoridae > Indicator > Indicator indicator. The sequence continues at coordinate 135,531 of NW_026539214.1, forward strand.
CATAACCTGTGTGTCACTAATGCCTTGAAGGAAGATCTGTGGGTGAATTGCAACATCAGGTAAGTCACCTACCCCCACAGATGAGGACCTGCCTGTGGGAAGTACAATGAAAGAACACAGCCCTGATGATTCTGGAGGAAACTTAACCAAAGCAACTGCCCTGAGCCTGTCCCTCACCACTCAAACACATGAGCTCAGCTGTGTAATGAGCTGGCAGAGTGTGGGCAGTCAAGAATCTTCATTACCCTTCATAATTAGCACCTAGTAGAGGGTGGCAGTTCAGGTGTCAAGTGAGTTTGCTGCCAGGCTGCCTGAGGCTTCTAACTGCCCTGGGTAGATTTCTTTTGCAGTCAGAAGGTTTTAAGGTCAAAGTTGCTAAGGAAAGGTTATGAAGTAAGTTACAGAAGCAGGACAGTGATGTCTATGGGGTTTGCACTTGCATTACACTGAAGCCAGGCATGGTGAGGGTTGGAAGAGACCTCTGGAGATCACCCAGTCCAACCCCCCTGCTAAAGCAGGGCACCCACAGCAGCCTGCCCAGGAGCACAGTGGCTGAGAGCCCTGGGGCTGAGAGCCTGCAGAAGAGCAGCCCCAGAGGGCAGCTGAGCAATGCTCAGCAAGAGCTAAAGGAGCTGTGGGTAGGGGGCAAGAGGCTGGGGCCAGACTCTGCTCAGTGGTGCCCAGGGCCAGCACAAGGGGCAAGGGGCACAAAGTGGCAGGCAGGAGGTTGGATGTGAGCAGGAGGAGAAAGTTGTTTGGTGTGAGGGTGCTGGAGGGCTGGAGCAGGCTGGCCAGAGAGGTTGTGGAGTGTCCTTGTGTGGAGAGCTTCCAACCCCCCTTGGGCATTGTGCTCCTGGGCATTGTGCTGTGGGTGCCCTGCTGGAGCAGGGCTTGGGCTGGGGGAGCTCCAGAGGTCCCTTCCAGCCCCCAGCATGCTGGGGCTCTGTGATCAGTCTGTACAGGTGCTTCATCCAGTGCCTAATTCCCATGACAGGGAAGTTGGAGAGGATGCTCTCTAAGGTCCCTTCCAGCCTAAGCTGCTCTATTATTACCCAATTCATTACACTGAGGTTGTCCAACACCTGCTGTGAACTTCTCCTCCTAGAGGTGTGGGTTTGAGTGTTAAACTCCCCAGAGGTTCTGGAGGGCACAGCTCATGTTTTGATCTGTGTCCAGATCTCTCTCTGGTTTCTGTCAAGAAGCTAGAAGGAGGTGATACCTACAAAGCCTGACAGAATGTCCTTGTCTTGAGGTACTGCTCTTAATTCCTCTCCCTTGTTTCAGGTTATTTTAACCTTTGAAGTCATTCTGCCCTTTATTCTTGGGGACCTTCCCTTCTAGTTACCCCAGTTTCAAACCAGTTCATTGTCAGCTCCTTCAGCCTGACAGTTTTGAGCTCCACCCTTCCAGCACCAGGTATATTGTGTTTGGGGTGGAAGCTGTGCATTTTTCTCCTCCCTTCCTAGGGCAGTGACACTGTATGACAAGCCAGCTGCTTATTTTAAGGAAACACCTTTAGAACTTCAGCATCATTTGTTCCTGAAGCTTGCCAAGGACCATGAGCCTTTCAGAGCAGGTATGTGTGAGCAGGGCACCCATGGGCCTGGGCTGAGTCACCTCAGCTGACTGCATTTGGCTGCCAGGGGTGGCAGGGGTCAGGGCTGGGCTGGCCTCTAAACAAGTGACACACACACAATGAAGGAGGGGATTCTGCCCCTCTGCTCTGCTTTGCTCAGACCCCTCCTGCAGCACTGCCTCCAGTTCTGGGGCCCCCAGCACAGGAAGGACCTGGAGCTGCTGGAGAGGGACAGAGGAGGCCACCAAGAGGCTGGAGAAGCTCCCCTGTGGGGACAGGCTGGGAGAGTTGGGGCTGTGCAGCCTGGAGAAGAGAAGGCTCCAGGCAGACCTCAGAGCAACCTTCCAGTACCTGAAGGGGCTCCAGGGGAGCTGGGGAGGGACTCTGGAGAAGGGCTGGGAGTGGCAGGCTGAGGGACAATGGCTTTGAGCTGGGAGAGGGAGAGTGGAGAGGAGGAAGAAATTGTTTGAAGTGAGGGTGGGGAGAGACTGGCACAGGTTGCCCAGGGAGGCTGTGGCTGTGCCCTCCCTGGAAGTGTTGAAGGCCAGGCTGGATGAGGCCCTGAGCACCCTGGGCTGGTGTGAGGGTTGGCTCTGGATGATCTTGAAGGTCCCTTCCAACCCAACCCATTCTATGTTTCCCTGAAGCCCCTCTGCCTTCCCAAGGGGAAGAGAAAGGGAGAAGGTAGAGGGGCTGATGGGTTGGGAAACAAACTGAGCCAGCTGGGATGGAAAAGAGAACAATGCCATGAAATAGAGCCAAAGAGACACAAACCAGCATGGCACCCAGCAGCTGCTGGCAGGGATGGCACCGTTGGCACCACTGCAGCTGGTGTTTGGCAGTGCCTGCCAGGCCAGCACAGTGTTTGCTGCTGTGTTTGTGCAGGCCATGCTCAGGAGATTCTCTTTCCTTAGTACAGAGTCTGTCAGCTGGAGTGGGCAGAGCTCTGCTTTCACAGAAGTGGATGAGAAAAGTGAAGAGGTGACCAAAGCCAGAGGCCGCCCAGCTCTCCTCATCAGCAGCACGAGCTGGACAGGTTGGGAAGCAAATACTTACAGTTCCACTCTGGATCTTTTCACACTCAAATGCCATGGAGACAGCAGCAGGGCTGAAGTTACATTTCTTCCTTCCCAGGAAGAAAACTCTTCTGGCAGGAAGAATTTGAAGCCATGTTGAATGGGATGCACTTGGGTGGCTAAAAAGGAGTGCTTGAAGAGTTGTGTTTTAACTGGAGGGCTGCAGTGTGGAGGCTCAGCTGCAAGAATGATGAAAAGAGATTTTTCTTTACTTTTTGACTTCATTCTAGGCACTCTGTCTTGCATAGGGGCTGTAAAAGTGATGAAGAAACTGAAGTGGTTGCTCCTTTCCCTCTGAGAGTGTGTAGTACATCATTTTCTCTCTGAGAATGTGTAGTACATCATTTTCTCCCTGGTATTTTTTTCCTTCTGTATGAAAAAGGGAGCAGCAAAAGGACACAAATCCATTGCTGGTATCCATGGTCTCTTCCTGTGCATCAACAGGGCAATTCCTGCATGGAATTCTCCAGCTTCAGACACACCACTCTAATGAGATGGCTTTGAGGTTGTGGCTTAGGTGTCCACCATGTAAGGGGAGGAATGAGCACTTGTGTGGTTGTAGACTTGGGAGTGCAGTTAGAGCAGGTTTGGCATGCTCCACACCTAAAGGGGAAGGTGAGGAAGATCTTGGTGGTTGTTGTTTAAAGACAGTTATTGATTGTAAAGGCCAAAAAATAGAAATGTCACTAATCAACCTTTCTCTTGCAGAGGATGAAGACTTTTCAGTCCTTTTAAAAGCTTTGGAAGGTAAGTGTGAAGGAATTTAACCTCTTCAGAGGGGAGTGGTGGAGTTCTGGAGAGTTCTGAAGGGTTTCATACAATGGCCTAGACAGGAAGGGTTCTCAGAGATCATCTGCTCCAAGCCCTTGCCATGGGCAGGGACACCTCCCACCAGCCCAGGCTGCTCAAGGCCTCATCCAGCCTGGCCTTGGACACCCCATGGGAGGAGGCAGCCACAGCCTCCTTGGGCAACCAGTTCCAGAGTCTTACCACCCTCACACTGAAGGAATTCTTCTGAGTTCAAGTGAAAATGCATCTGTGCTGGGTTCATCAGTGGTGGTGTAAGAGCAGCTGTTGCAGTACAGGAGTGCAGCATCTGGAATCTGGTAGTGGCCAGGCAGAGATCTTTCTAACCAGCTTGAAAATTGCACTTCTAAGGTGTTACCTGAATTCTCCATAGGCTTCTGGAGAGAGGTTCTCCTCCCCCCACAGTGGCCCTAATGAGGCCACATCTGCAGTCCTGGGTCCAGTTCTGGGCTCCCCAGTTCCAGAGAGACAGAGAACTGCTGGAGAGAGTCCAGGGGAGGCTGCAGAGCTGCTGAGGAGCCTGGAGCAGCTCTGTGAGCAGCAAAGGCTGAGAGCCCTGGGGCTGAGAGCCTGCAGAAGAGCAGCCCCAGAGGGCAGCTGAGCAATGCTCAGCAAGAGCTAAAGGAGCTGTGGGTAGGGGGCAAGAGGCTGGGGCCAGACTCTGCTCAGTGGTGCCCAGGGCCAGCACAAGGGGCAAGGGGCACAAAGTGGCAGGCAGGAGGTTGGATGTGAGCAGGAGGAGAAAGTTGTTTGGTGTGAGGGTGCTGGAGGGCTGGAGCAGGCTGGCCAGAGAGGTTGTGGAGTGTCCTTGTGTGGAGAGCTTCCAACCCCCCCTGGGCATTGTGCTCCTGGGCATTGTGCTGTGGGTGCCCTGCTGGAGCAGGGCTTGGGCTGGGGGAGCTCCAGAGCTCCCTTCCAAGCCCACCCTGCTGGGATTCTGTGATCCCTGCTGGGATTCTGGGATCTGCTAATAGGAGAGAAGGGAGCAGGCATTGTCCTGCTTTGTAGACTTGGCAGCTGCAGCTTCCAAACAGCTCCACTGGAGCAGCTGCTCTGCAGTGCTTGGAGAGTCACTTGAGGAATGGTGAATCTTAGAGCAGCCTTTGTGCTCAGTTTGCTGTTTCCTGGATGGATGCTTACAAAGAAATTACTTGAAGTAGGATCTAAACCATCCCTTGTGACACTTCTGAAACCAAGCAGCTGTGTCTCTGTCAGCTCTGAACAGTTTCTTATCTTCTCCAGGTTATGAACATGCCATCAGTGAGGGAGCCAAGCTTCCATCTCTGGTCTGTGTGATAACAGGTAAGGACTTGTCCACCTTGCAGCTCTCTCAGTGCTGATGGATTTGAATTCATGTCACTCTGCTGCTGATGGAGAAGAGAGTGGTGGAACTGATATCTTGATGTCTGTCTGTAAGAGCAGTGATTCACAGCTGGATTGTCACAGGCAGGTAATTAAAGAGGAGAACCTCTCAGCCTGCTTACTACAGCTGTGCATTACTCCATCTTGAGAAGCATTTAAGCTCAACATGGAGATTATGCTGTAGAAGAAGTGTAAAATTTGGTGTCTGCAGTGGTAAACAGAAAGAGTTTTGTTTAGGGCTGTAAAGAGTACCATCAGAGGAGGTTCTGCCAAGCAGTGCTCTGCTCAGGTGGATGCTGTTTGGATTACAACCCTGTTGAAAGCAATCAAAAGCTGACAGTGATGTCAAAGGCCATTTGTGCTTATGAATTGTGTCATTATTATTTGGTTAGCTTACAGCTGGAGGCAAAGTGCAGCTCAAGACAGGGGCATATTGGTGAGCTGAGGCCAGTGGGATGAGGTTCAACAAGGCCAAGGGCTGGGTCCTGCCCTGGGGTCACAACATCCCCAGGAAGGCTCCAGGCTGGGGGCAGAGTGGCTGCAAAGTGCCCAGCAGAGAAGGGCCTGGGGGTGCTGGGTGCCAGCAGCTGAAGAGGAGCCAGGGAGTGCCCAGGTGGGCAAGAAGGGCAGCAGCAGCCTGGCCTGGAGCAGCAATGGGGTGGCAGCAGGAGCAGGGCAGGGATTGTGCCCCTGGGCTGGGCACTGGGGAGGGCACAGCTTGAGTGCTGGGGTCAGGTCTGGGCTCTCACTGCAAGAAGGACATTGAGGAGCTGGAGAAGGGCAAGAGAGCTGGGGAAGGGTCTGGGGAAGAGGGCTGGGGAGGAGCAGCTGAGGGAGCTGGAGGTGTTCAGCCTGGAGAAGAGGAGGCTGAGGGAGACCTCATTGCTCTCTGCAGCTCCCTGAGAGGAGGCTGGAGCCAGCTGGGGCTTGGGCTCTGCTCCCTAGGAACAAGGGACAGGATGAGAGGAAATGGCTTTGAGTTGCAGCAGGGCAGGTTCAGGTTGGCCATGAGGAACAATTTCTTCCCTTTGATGGTTGTGCAGGCCTGGCCCAGGCTGCCCAGGGCAGTGGTGGAGCCTCTGTGCCTGGAGGGGTTTCAGAGCTGTGTGGCTGTGGTGCTGAGGGCCATGGTTGAGTGGTGCTGGGTTGAGGCTTGGATTCAGTGATCTTGAGGATCTTTTCCAACCAAAACCCTTCTGTGATTTGATTTCAGTGGCAGTGCCCTGTGCATGCCAAGGGCAGGCCTGAGCTCCTGCTGCTTACAGAGGGGACTGAACGTTTGCCATGTCTGCTGTGGCCTCCTGGGAGCTGCAGCAGGAGTGTGGCAGCTGCACAGCAAGGGGCACAGGCAGCACATCAAACACACTAATGCAGAGCTTTCTTCTTCCTGTCTTAAACAGGGAAAGGACCTCTCAAGGACTACTACAATGGCCTGATCCATCAGCTGCACTTTAAACACATCCAGATCTGCACACCCTGGCTGGAAGCTGAGGATTATCCCCTTCTGCTTGGTGAGTGCTGAAGGAGGCTTCAGAATGTCTGACCACAGCCTGGCACTGCTGCAGGGAGCTGGTAGAAGATAGGAAACAAATTCAAGATCCAAAGGGCAGTGTCAGGAGGATGGAGCCAGGCTCTGCTCAGGGATGTCCAATGGTAGGACGTAGGCAAAGGGTGCAGGCCACACCACTATCTGGGGATTGTTCTGAGCAGACTGAGAGGCAGAAAGGCCTTTTGGTTTCAGACACATGGCATTTTAGCATTGCCTTTCATTTCAGGTGCCCTCACCTGTTTCTAATGCCTGACACATTTTCATCACCAAATACTTTGCTCTTTTATCCCCTGAGTGCTGGGAATGAGTCAGTCTGGGCAGTGTTGAAGGCAGCTCCTCCTGAGCTTCCACCGCCCAAAGCAGAGCACAAACAGAAAGGCTGTCAGGAAGCCTCAAGAGCTGCCTTCAGGGAATTTAGCCTCTTCTCTCTCTGTTTTGCTCCTCAGGCTCAGCAGACCTTGGAGTGTGTCTGCACAGATCATCCAGTGGGTTGGATTTACCCATGAAGGTGGTGGACATGTTTGGCTGCTGCTTACCTGTCTGTGCCATCCACTTTGAATGGTAAGAGCTTGGTCTGGCAGGTCCCCTAAGGCAGTAGTGGTACAAAGCAGGGCTGCAGCAGCATGGATCTGAGGAGATGCCAGTGTGATGCCATCACAGCTGGACTAGAGTCCACCAGATGTTAGAAATTGTGCCTCTTTTGTTCCAAGTTAAAGAATTAACACTGGTTTGACAGAGTTGGGAGCATTTCATGCAACCACTTGCCTTAAAACTGCAGGTTGGGAGCATTTCATGCAACCACCTGCCTTGAAACTGCAGAGTTGGGAGCATTTCATGCAACCATTTGCCTTTAACCCCCCACCCTGTAATCCTCCATCCAGCCAAGCCTGGTCTTGCACTGTCCCCTGAAGGCTGAGTGTGTCTGGGTCCTTTGAGAGAACCTTTAGGAAAGAAGTTCTCTGTGAAGGCCTCCTGAGCTTGGGGCATGGCCAGACCTTCCTTGGGGGTTGGTTTTGAAGGGAGATTATATTTTAATGGATGTCTGGCTGAGTGGCACAGACAGTGAAGGTCCTTTTCATAGTCATACAATTCTCTGTGCTGGAAAATACCTTGCAGATCATTGAGCCCAAGCCTTAGCCCAGCACTGCCAGCTCACCACTGAACCATGGCCCTCAGCACCACACATCCATGGCTATGAAACCCCTCCAGGGATGGGGACTCTACCACTGGCCAGCCTGGGCCAGGCCTTGACAACCTTCAAGGGGAAGAAATTGTTCCTCATGGCCAACCTGAACCTCCCCTGGGGCAACTTGAGGCCATTGCCTCTTGTCCTGTCCCTTGTTCCCTGGGAGCAGAGCTCAAGCCCCAGCTGGCTCCAGCCTCCTCTCAGGGAGCTGCAGAGAGCAATGAGGTCTCCCTCAGCCTCCTCTTCTCCAGGCTCAACACCCCCAGCTCCCTCAGCTGCTCCTCCCCAGCCCTCTTCTCCAGACCCTTCCCCAGCTCTCTTGCCCTTCTCTGGACTTGCTCCACCTCCCCAGTGTCCTTTTCTTTGTGCTGTCCTGGTGAATTTCCTTGGTCTGACTCACAAGGGAGAAGCAGTCTTTAAATGGAAAGGTTTAAAGCTGCCTCCTTCATGCCATTGTGCCAGCTGTGGAGTTCCTATCCAGACATCCAGGCTCCTCATGTGCCAGCTGGGGATCTTCTGGGATGTAGCTCTTTAAATGTCAGGCTCAACAGGGCTCTGAGCCACCTCATCTGGTGCAGGATGTCCCTGCTCACAGCAGGGGGGTTGGGCTGGATGACCTTTGGAGGTCCCTTCCAACCCAGCCCCGTTCTGGGATTTGATGTCTCTCTCACTGCTCTTTGTCTCTCTCTGGCTTTTGTCCCCAGCTTACATGAACTTGTGAAGCATGAGGAGAATGGGCTGGTGTTTAAGGACTCCAAGGAACTTACAGAACAACTAAAGGTAAAGGATTGGCTGCTGCCTCCAGGTCTGGGGTCCCCCAGCAGAAGGCTTAGCCTGCTTCTAATGCTGCTGCAGCTCCTGTGCTGCTGCTTGCAGGCAGCAGGTTGCACATTGGTGCTTGATGTTCCAAGTGCATGGGAGCAGAGCTGCCTTCCCCTTCCTGCAGGGCCAGAGAGGGGATTCTGCCCCTTGGCTCTGCTCTGCCCACACCTCACCTCCAATCCTGCCTCCAGCTCTGCTGTCCCCAGCAGCAGAAGGACTCAGAGCTGTGGAGTGAGGCCAGAGGAGGCCACAAAGATGCTGCAAGGGCTGGAGCAGCTCTGCTGTGAGCACAGGCTGAGGGAGCTGGGGGTGTGCAGCCTGCAGAGGAGAAGGCTCCAGGGGCACCTCAGAGCTGCCTGCCAGGACCTGAAGGGATCCTGCAGGAAGGCTGCAGAGAGACTTTTGCTGAGGGGGTCTGGAGCCAGGCCAAGGGAGAATGGTTTGGAGCTGAGGCAGAGCAGGGTTAGAGTGGAGCTGAGGAAGAAGTTGTTGAGGGTGGTGAGAGTCTGGCACAGGCTGCCCAGGGAGGCTGTGGCTGCCTCCTGCCTGGGGGTGTTGAAGGCCAGGCTGGATGAGGCCTTGAGCAGCCTGGGCTGGTGGGAGGTGTCCCTGGCCATGGCAGGGGGTTGGAGTGGAGGATCTCTGAGGTCCCTTCCAACCTGAGCCCTTCCATGATGGTTCTGTGATGATGATGATGATGATGATGTTCTTTCCCACTAGCTAAATCAGCCAAGGTGCTGCTGTCTGAGCCACCTTTCCTAGCTGCCCACCATCTGCTCTTGGGTTTGCCTTCTTTTCCTGAGGGATGGTATTTGCCTCACTTCTCCCTGAGTGCGCAGCTGGCCAGAACATTCTAAATCCTGTCACTGTCCACTCCTTTCAGGGCCAGACCAAAGAGCAGGCTCTCACTGCAGCCCTGCAGTGTAACACTCTGCTCTTTGTGTTTTCCCTTTTAACTCATGGAGGCTTTTCTTGGGCTTCCCCTCACTGCTGTTTATGTTTTTCCCTTTTAAATCCCAGATGCTTTTCTTGGGCTTCCCCTCACTGGAAGGCAAACTTCAGAGCTTCAGAGAAAACCTCAGAGCCTCCAAGCAGCCCTGCTGGGATGAGAGCTGGGACCAGACTGTGCTTCCCCTGCTTGGGCACAGAGAGTGACTTTCTGGGGGGGGAGAAGAGGGTGACAGAAAAGCTGAAACATTCCTGGGGCTGCCTAGATGTGATAAATGGTGGAATAAACACTGTGTGTTGTGGGGAGCTGTGGTTTTTAACTGCTTCAGCTTGGAACAGGCACAACTCTTTACATTTTGAGTTTCTCCTGGGAGTAAGAGAAGTGCTGAGGGTGCAGCCAGGGGGGTTTGCTCTGTGCTAGTACAAGGGTGGAGGGCAGATGTGGTTCTTGTGCTGGAGAGCCTGAGCCTCCTGGCCTGGAGCAGCAATGGTGTGGCAGCAGGAACAGGGCAGGGATTGGCCTCCTGTACTCAGCACTGGGGAGGCCACAGCTTGAATCCTGGGGTCAGTTCTGGGCCCCTCACTGCAAGAAGGACATTGAGGAGCTGGAGCAGGTCCAGAGAAGGGCAAGAGAGCTGGGGAAGGGTCTGGAGAAGAGGGCTGGGGAGGAGCAGCTGAGGGAGCTGGGGGTGTTGAGCCTGGAGAAGAGGAGGCTGAGGGAGACCTCATTGCTCTCTGCAGCTCCCTGAGAGGAGGCTGGAGCCAGCTGGGGCTTGGGCTCTGCTCCCAAGGAACAAGGGACAGGACAAGAGGCAATGGCCTCAAGTTGCCCCAGGGCAGCTTCAGGTTGGACATGAGAAGAAACTTCTTTACTGGAAGCCCTGTCCCAGGCTGCCCAGGGAGGTGGCTGAATCCCCATCCCTGGAGATGTTTCCAAGAGGCAGAGATGTGATGCTGAGGGCCATGGTTTAGCCCCAGCCCTGGTGGAGTCAGAAAAGGGGTGGCCTGGGTGACCTTAAAGGACATTTCCACCCCAGGCAGTTGTGTGGAAGTGTTAGAGCAGCTGAGCTCAGATCCTGCTCCTTCCAGCACAGCAGATTGTTGCAGCCTGGCTCTTGCTCTGTTTTGTGGCCAGTCAGAGGGTGGCTTCCCAACAGCTCCTTGTGCCAGTCCTGCCAGGAGAGCAGTGGCAACTCAGGAGCTGCTTTTTGTCACTGCTGCAGAGTAAAGCTGCAGCTGATGCACAGCAGAGTCCCTCACCCCCTCCTGCAGCACCACATCAGCCCCTGACACTCTGCGGGGTGTTGCCTGGAGGTTACTCCTTTTCCAGCTGCCCCACCCTGCAGACAGCTGTAAAACCCAAGAGGAGAGCAGGAAGTTGCTTTTGGTATGAAAAAATACTTTATTCCCATGCCACTTGGGCTTTGCTGCCTTCTCACTGGGAGGTGCTCATCCCAGCCTGCTGCAGAGGGGCCTCCAAGTATACAAATCAGAATCAGCCTGGCTTGGGTTGGAAGGAACCTTCCAGATCATCCAATTCCAACCCCTGCCATGGGCAGGGACACCTCCCACCAGCCCAGGCTGCTCAAGGCCTCATCCAGCCTGGCCTGCAACACCTGCAGGGTTCAAACCAAAGCAGAGTTCAGTTCAGTTGTCTCCTGCAGCATCAGTGCAGCATGAGCAGGGCTTGCTTTGCCTGCTGCTTGAGGGGCAGCAGCTTGCTTGGGTGCATGCTGCCAGCAGGAACAGCTGGCACTGGCTCTGCCTGTGCCCACAGCTGTGTTCTCACTGCCTCTCATGGTGTCCAGAACTCTACCATGAGGTAGAGCAGAGAGCTCCTGCTGGGCTGAAGCTTCTGATTCTGCCTTAGTGGCCAAGCCTACAGAAAGAGCTGCAGGAGAGTTAGGTTTGGCTGCAAGTCAGAGAGCAAACCACTGCTGCTGTGGGCTGGAAGGAGCTGCCAGCTGATCCCAGCTTTATCTGCAAGGAGAAACAGAGTCACAGTTGTGCCTCCTGAAACGAAGAGGCTTGTAGCACATCAAGTTGTGCAAGGGCTGACCTTCAGCTTGTGGTGAAAGCAAGCTGCAGGCAGAGGCTGAGGAGTGCTGCCAGCAGCAGTGCCTCTGCTCTGCACTCTGACTCTGAGCTAACCCAGGGCTGTGCAGCAGCAGGCTGCAGGAGATGGATTGGGAAGAGAAATCCCAAATCCCTCCCTGCTTGCTTTGCTCTCTGGTTGGTTTGGTTACCCCTCAGAGAAGAGTTCAGGTCCAGGCTTCAGGCTGCATGTCCCAGGTGATCTGACACTGCAGCAGAGATGGTTTCCCTCCATTGAGCTTAACCCTTTTTGCATTTCCTGTTGCCACCACTCTTGGAGGTCACCTCAGGCTGGCACTGACAGAGGGGAGCTGTGACAGGCAGGATGTAGCACCAAGCAAAGTCCCAATCTCCTGCTCAATTCCACCTGGGCACAGCACTCAAAGCTAGCTCTGGGGTGAGAACCTCACCACTGGACAAGACCCAGCCACCAAAACAGGATCACAGAATGGGTTGGCTTGGAAGGGACCTTGAAGATCATCCAGTTCCAAGCCCCTGCCCTGGGCAGGGACACCTCCCACTAGATCAGGTTGCTCATGCAGCCTGGCCCTAAAAACTTCCAGGGATCTTTAAGATCATCCAGCTCCACCCCCTGCCATGGGCAGGGACACCTCCCACCAGCCCAGGGGGCTCAAGGCCTCATCCAGCCTGGCCTTCAACACCTCCAGGGAGGAGGCCTCCACAGCTTCTCTGGACAACCTGCTCCAGTGCCTCCCCACCCTCATGGAGAAGAATTTCTCCCTCATGTCCAGTCTAAACCCAGCTGCTTCCAGTTTGAAGCCACTGGCCCTCATTCTGTCCCTCCATGCCTTTGTTCAGCTCTAGCACAGAGCAAGGAGCAGGGCAAGAGGCCAAAGCTGTGGCTCCAGGTGGTGCCAGAAGGCACTTACCAAGCTGAGCCTGGAAGAGGAGGTAGGTGTCTGGGTTACGGATGGTGGAAGCGATGTAGACCTCAGGAGGTTTGCCATCTGCTCTGCAAGTGAAGAGCTTCTGTAGCAGCCCAACAAGGGCTGAAATGATCTCTGGATCATAGATCACATCTGCAAAGGAGGGAAGAGAGTCCAGAGTTAGGGAGAATTCAGAGAAAAAGGCGGCAGAAGGAAAGCTCCAAAGCCAAAGCATCAAAGATTCCCCCAGCCGCAGAGCTCGGGGTTGGTAGGCAGGGCTTAGAAACTCCCAGCAGGAGAGCTGAGCAAATGCCTCTGGATTCTGTGCTCTGTCCTCATCTCCAGATCAGCCTAACCCCACTCAAAATCAGTGCAGCTTTCTGGGAAGGATCTCTCAGGCACTGCTTGGAGCCCATCCTGAGGGAGCCACCAAAAGCACCTCTCAGTTCCAGCCACCTGGGCAAAAATCTCTGGTGCAGAGGCTGACTGCAAAGGGCTTGAGGTGAACTGCTGCAGATTTCACCTTGCCTCACTTCCTTGAGAGCAGCAACACTGCTGAGAGGTAAAACTGCTCACTGAGGGGGACAAGACAGCAGCAGCAGTGGAGTTCTGCCAGGTGTCAGAATCACAGATGGCAGGGGGCTGGGACCAGAGCAGAAACACCCAGGGCAGGTCACACAGGAACACATCCAGGTGGGGCTTGAAAGTCTCCAGAGAAGGAGACTCCACAACCTCTCTGGCCAGCCTGTTCCAGGGCTCTGCCACCCTCACACCAAACAGGTTCCTCCTCATGTTCAGGTCCAACCTCCTGCCTGCCACTTTGTGCCCCTTGCCCCTTGTGCTGGCCCTGGGCACCACTGAGCAGAGTCTGGCCCCAGCCTCTTGCCCCCTACCCACAGCTCCTTTAGCTCTTGCTGAGCATTGCTCAGCTGCCCTCTGGGGCTGCTCTTCTGCAGGCTCTCAGCCCCAGGGCTCTCAGCCTTTGCTCCTCACAGAGCTGCTCCAGGCCCCTCAGCAGCTCTGCAGCCTCCCCTGGACTCTCTCCAGCAGTTCTCTGTCTCTCTGGAACTGGGGAGCCCACAAATGCACACAGGACTCCAGATGTGGCCTCCCTAGGACAGAGTACAGTGGGAGGAGAACCTGCCTTGCCCTGCTGGCCACACTCTTCCTCATGCCCCCCAGGACACCATTGACCTTCTTGGCCACCAGGGCACATTGCTGGCTCCTGGGGAACTTGTTGTCCCCCAGCACTTTCAGGTCCTTCTCCATGGAGCTGCTTCCCAGCAGGTTTCCCCTCTCCTGTCCTGCTGCAGGAGGTTGTTTCTCCCCAGGGGCAGGACTCTACACTTGCCCTGGTTGAGCTTCTTAAGTTTCCCTCTGCCCAGCTCTCAGCCTGGCCACTCCTGTGTTCAGGATGGAGACTCCAGGGGTGAGTGGCTGCCATGCAGATGTCTCAGTGCAGCAGTGAAAGGCACCCTGCTCACTCCTGATGCCAGACTGCTCAGTGGTGCCCAGGGACAGCACAAGAGGCACTGGGCACAAATTGGCACCCAGAAGGCTCCACCTGAGCAGGAGGAGAAAGTTGTTTGGTGTGAGGGTGCTGGAGGGCTGGAGCAGGCTGGCCAGAGAGGTTGTGGAGTGTCCTTGTGTGGAGAGCTTCCAACCCCCCCTGGGCATTGTGCTCCTGGGCATTGTGCTGTGGGTGCCCTGCTTTGGCAGGGGGCTTGGATTGGGTGAGCTCCAGAGGTCCCTTCCAACCCCACCCTGCTGGGATTCTATCTTGGGAAACATGGACTGGAAGATCCTTGGGTGGTTGAACATTGCCCCTCCCTCCTTTCACTTGGTGTGCCTCAGGCAGGAGCTGCTGTGTCCAGCACTGGCTCTGAGACTTTGGACAGAGCCTCCCTGGGCATCCTGCAGCTTTCCTCAGCCCTAAGGGTGGCATCCTTCAGGCTGGGCCATCTCCAGGCTGTTCCCACTTCCTCGCACCCCACAGCTGGCTGTTTTCCCATTTTAATCTCCCCCCTTCAGGGATTTTTGCTCTGCAAAGCCCCAGATGAGGGCAAAGCCCTGCAGCTGCATTTCCCTCTGCCCTCCTCCTGCCTGGCAGTGCCCAGGCTCAGGTACCTGCTGCAATGATGACATCAGGCTGAAGGTCCAGCAGCTGGCTCTGTGTGACTGAGCCCCAGTCAAGGTCTGCAACCATCACTTGTGGGATCTGGGAACTTGTTCCTGCTGCCTCCTGGCCCTGGGACTCCTTCTGGGTGTAAGCAGCAGAGTCAGGCCCTGGGATGAAGCCATTCAAGCAGATGTTTTGTGCCAGCTGGTGGAGGACACAGGGGTGGCAGTCACTGAAGATGTATCTCTTGGGCCTGCAGGTTTTGCAGATGGCAATGCCAGTGAAGCCCACTCCACTGCCAAGCTCCAGGATGGTCCTGAGGGGCAATGGAGTAACAGAAGTGCTTGTTCAGGACTCCAGATGGAGCCAAGACATCAAAACATTCCAAGGATATAGAATCATAGAACTGAGGAATCATTTAGGCTGGACAAGACCTTGAAGATCACCCAGTCCAAGCCTTACCCCAGCACTGCCAGGGCACCACTGAGCCATGGCCCTCAGCACCACAGCTACACAGCTCTGAAACCCCTCCAGGGATGGGGACTGCAGCAGTGCCCTGGGCAGCCTGGGCCAGGCCTGGACACCCCTCAAGGGTAAGAAATTGTTCCTCATGGCCAACCTGAACCTCCCCTAAGGCAACTTGAGGCCATTTCCTCTCATCCTGTCCCTTGTTCCTAGGGAGCAGAGCCCAAGCCCCAGCTGGCTCCAGCCTCCTCTCAGGGAGCTGCAGAGAGCAATGAGGTCTCCCTCAGCCTCCTCTTCTCCAGGCTCAACACCCCCAGCTCCCTCAGCTGCTCCTCCCCAGCCCTCTTCTCCAGACCCTTCCCCAGCTCTCTTGCCCTTCTCTGGACCTGCTCCAGCTCCTCAATGTCCTTCTTGGAGTGAGGAGCCCAGACCTGACCCCAGCACTCAAGCTGTGGCCTCCCCAGTGCCCAGCCCAGGGGCACAATCCCTGCCCTGCTCCTGCTGCCACCCCATTGCTGCTCCAGGCCAGGCTGCTGCTGCCCTTCTTGCCCACCTGGGCACTCCCTGGCTCCTCTTCAGCTGCTGGCACCCAGCACCCCCAGGCCCTTCTCTGCTGGGCACTTTGCAGCCACTCTGCCCCCAGCCTGGAGCCTTCCTGGGGTTGTTGTGACCCCAGGGCAGGACCCAGCCCTTGGCCTTGTTGAACCTCATCCCACTGGCCTCAGCCATGGATCCAGCCTGGCCAGGGCCCTCTGCAGAGCCTCCTGCCCTCCAAATACCTAAATTTAAGCTCAGTTACAGAGGGATGAATAATCAGAGCAAACCATCCACAAACTCCTCTTTGTCTGGGATAACAGAGAGCTGGTGAAGGCTGAGGCTGCTTTTGTGAGGAA